>NC_090892.1:64385782-64403282 GCF_036669925.1 Montipora capricornis | reverse complement strand
CGACACCAGAAGCTGAGTATGTAGCCCTAAGTACGGTCGCACAGGAAGCAATCTGGCTTTGAAGGTTACTCACAGATGTAGGAAAACCTCTCGAGGAACCCATCGTAATTAATGAAGACAACCAGGAAGCTATTGCAATTGCAATCATTTCTTTCGCGAAGGAGTGCAAGACGGGGTGATGAGAAAGGTTGTACTACGTTGCGAAAAATAAAAGGACTGCCATTGTTATGCAAGCGACCAATCAAAAATATAGTTTTAGTCCATTATCCCAGAGTCTTTCCGGGCGCTCATTCGCTGACCAAGAAGCCCGAGGACTCTGGGTACGAGATTGGGCGCGACGTATACAAAACATGGACACCAGGTCCATGGACAACTTCTGTGGACCCGGTCCATGGATCCCTTCATGGACCTGGTCCATGAACTACCCCTGTGAACCACCCCTAATTTTGTAAAGTTACTAGCAGAAAAATCTTTAGGCGAAGGAGAGAAGTGATGTTCGCACTTGTCTGGACAATTTAAGCAGGAGCCCATGACCAGGAGCAAACAACTTTCATATTAAGCCTATGTAAAAAAGGCGGTTTTTTTAATCAACCTTTTCCGCAAGAAGCAAAAACAGTTCCCGTTCGGTGACGCTATAACGTCAATAAATCATGGACTGTGGAAACGTCGCTCCTTGGTATCATGGGCTACTGATTTAAGCTATTGTTTCTTATAGACACCTACACCACCTAATATGAAGTTGACCCCTCCCCCAGTGGCTTTTCAGGGTCAATGAACAACACTTTGTGGGGAACTTTGCCAGACTGTTTTTGCACATATAACTACATGCTACATGGTACATGCTCGCGTGATATGTACACGCAATCCTCGCCTACGCACGAAGATCTCGCGCAATAGGGCCCTACGCGGTTGAATAAGAAAAAAAAAAACAAATAACGAAATATTTCTTCAGCCGTTACAGGAACCTACCGTTTATCGTCCTTATCTGAGAGGACTACAGAGTCTAACCATTTACATGCAGATGTCATTACAAAGGCAGTATTTTCTCCTCAGTTATTTGAAGACCCTGAGTGTTGGTCCGGCCGGAATTTTGATGCCGCGATCTCACGCACAGTAGTCCGATGCTCAATCAGCGTGGCATAAGACAAGCCATGTTAAGAAGGCATGCTAAGGCCCTAAGAGGACGACGTATGCAAAACATGACTTGCTCCCAACTGAGTGGCTTCATAGTTCATGATCAGTTGGTAGAGCGTCGCACCGGCATCGCAGAGGTCATGGTTTGGAATCCCGTTGAAGCCTCCTGAATTTTTTATGTCTCTAAAAGAGACAATAATAATTATTCTTGCTTAAATTGTCCAGATAAGTGCCAGGATGACTTCTCTTTCTCGTCTAAAGCTTTTTCTGCTTGAAACTATACAAAAGGAGGGGTGGTCCTCAGGGGTAGTCCATGGACCGGGTCCATGAAGGGGTCCATGGACCAGGTCCACAGTGGTGGTCCACGAACCGGGGTCCATGTTTTGTATACGTCCCTTTGGGCGTGATGCCCAGCGAGTTTGGCAAACAGAAAGGTCTCTGATGAGTGAGTCCCTTGGTCAGGATGAAACGAGCTTCGTAAGACTAACCACGAAAAACCTCGTCGTGACGTATATTCTAAAACAATTATCCCATTCGTGCTTACTGGATGTGAGGTCATTATATCCACTCGTAGCACGACTCTCTAAGAGGAAGCCGCAGGTCACCTTGAACTTTTGAGTTATATTACCCAGACTTCGAGTGGCCACGCTCTGCACAGGTATTGCTTGTGTCAGTCTCTGAGAAGGTCGAAGAACTACATCGCCCTGTCAGGTAAGTAACTTCCCTCCGGGGAATATAATTTCCATGACATTCACCCGAAATTATTATAATTAGCTTGATAAAGATGGCTGACAGTCATTGAGACTGTCAACGCTTAAAATCACGCTCTTTTTTGCCATGTTATATGACCTAAAATTTTGATTTGCAATATTATCGATGAATTTCTTCAACAGTGTACGGAATCCTTGCCTCGATACTTTCCTAAAAGTGTTCTTTGGGGAGCAATTCCGACAATTTTTTTTAAAATAACAAGTACTCTTGTTCCCTCTTGAATGTCATAACGAAAATAGGGATAGATAGAATAGACTCTCAAAAACGAACTTAACAACGGTTTGTTTTGTTTATGAGCAGCGATGACACGCAATATAAATAATGACATGGCCAATACTGATTCAGAAAAGAAAACTAAGAAAAAAAGAAATATTATCGATGGTAAAAAAACTCATTCAGGCACTTTGAAATGCAATCAGATTTGTTGAATGATATGTGAAGGTCAAGTAATAATGATAAAATAAATTGAAAGAAACAAACAACGTTTGTCGATGGATGCCACTTTCAACTGATATTGGTGGGCTCCGTCGACCCTAAACGTCGTTCAATTTTGCCTTTTGTTTTCAAACCCAACATGAATCGATGAAAGTTCATGCAGCGTCTAGGACAAAACAATAATAGAAAAGAAAAACTGGACAAAATCACGTGAAGAAACTCAAACCTACCAGCGCGCTTTGCTAGTTGATGGGCCTGGACCGCAAAGATTGGGTATCCTGTGATTCCGAACTTGGAGACTTGGCACATGACAATAAATGCGACAGCCATTTGATAGATAGCCTTAATTTTTCCTTGGGAATAAGGTATAAATTATACCGATGACGTTTCAAAGCATAAAAATCAGATGCATCTAGAGTAGCAGCTGTTGTTCATAACTCGGTTAACAAACATTATATATAAGCACACGAGCCTTCAATAGGAGTTAATAAACGACTTCTCAACTTACAGAAAAGAACTATCTTTTTAGAATTATGTTTTGATAACTTGAGTTGTCAGTAAGTACCATTTTTGTCGAATTTTGCAAACAAAAGTCACGATCACATCGTATAGAGTATCTACTACTACTACTATTATTATTATTATTATTATTATTATTATTATTATTATTATTATTATATATCTATTTTAGGATCCGTACTAAAGAACAAATCATAATTACATCTTAAAATTCATTGAAACTCAATGAGTCCTCATCATTGCAAACAGGTATTAACTGCAAACAACAAAGGATTTCAACAAAGAATATGTTTACTTCCACTTACCTTCTTCTCGTTAAGCAACTCAGAAGGCACAAAAATGAAAAGATGTCCACAGTGCTCAGCAGAAACTGGTTAGCAATTCCTTTTGCATAGTCCATCCACTTGAAAAGAATATTTAGATATTGTCGCAACTAAACGAAATCATATCACTGAAGCTACGTGTCTGGTCCTCTTTTCCTAATAAACACAAGACCATGGCGAAAGAGTTTAAAGGAGATCTCCGAAAAATCAAGTCTGTTTTTGAAAATTTCAATCCGATCTGCGATTTTCCGATGTGATTTTCGTTACGTCAGTGAAAGTAGCGCATTGATTGGAAGACTTCGATGACATGTTCAAGATACTGTTCACGCGTGACCTGGGTTGACTATAATTCAAAGCTCTAAAAAGAATCTCGAAAAAAATATTTTAAGTAATTTTGTTTTTGCCTAAAGTTACGACGCTCTTCTTTTTGTCATTAGCTGTAAAATAGTCTCCACTTTGAGAGTTTTGTTTTTCGACCTCAGCTCTTCAATTTAATATGATATTATGACTCCGAGCTTTCGCCGATTTACGGCATCATCTCCCTGATGATGCCATAGATCGGCGAAAGCTCGGAGTCAATAAAGAACCACACTAGCACTTAAAGGCTTCAATTGACCTATATCCCACATCACTACGACATGCTGCTAGAGGACACATTCAAACGTTCACAAGGACATATGGTAAGATAAATTTAATAAGATAACATAGTCCTATGTTTTCTGGATTCATATGATGAAGATTGAGTGAACTAAAATATGAACAATTCAGAGATGAATTGGATAGATTATCAGGGAAGGATCTTTAAAAGTTCGGAAAATTAAAGCAAATTTCTTCCTGAACTTTTGTCTATTTAAAACAAATCGTGACTTTGATTATTCATGATTATATTGGTTTTTTTTTTAATGTGAACACGAGGAAAAGAACATTAAATAAACTTAAAAGTTAGTAAGTATTTCATAATCGTGTTTCTTTGCGGTAAGGGAGCGAAACCACGAAAGTCAATATTCCGGCAAAATAATTATATATTGCAGACGATTATCATTCAGCTGAGTTGCTATTTGAGTTTGAAGCCTTCCTCCGAGCGGGAGGTTAGCCTTTTTTCGTATGAAATCGTCTCTCATTGGAGATAGTTACGTCCATAAAAATTCTAGAAAAAGCGAGAGAGAAAGAGAGGCTGAAGAAAGATAGCTTTTGAAGTTTCAAAAACGTTACTGCTCAGTTTTACCTGTGAGTATCGAGGAAGTTTTATCTTACAGTTGTTTAATCACAGAGGAAGACAAACACAAAAAGCAACTTTAATTAAGCAATTGAGATATAGTCCCACCAATCCCTCTCTCTCTCTCTCTCTCTCTCTCTCTCTCTCTCTCTCTCTCTCTCTCTCTCTCTCTCTATCTCTGCGTTTTCTGACAATGCCAAGATTTAATGCGAGAGCGTGTCCAACTATTTAAAATTTCTCTCTAGGGTTCGAGTAAGAAGAGGCCCACAAGTTGAGACAATTTTTTGCAGATGGCATCGAATACAATGAAGGTCATGTTAGTGGTGCTGATGTTCGCAAGTGTCTATGGAGGGCGTGTTAGCAAATCTATTGCTCCTCCTGCGGAGCCACCCGCAGATTACTGGGCCATGGCTAAAAGAGGCAGTAAGTGTTAATATGAGCCATCATTTCAAAGAATAATTACTTTATAAGTTTTCGGTAAACTTTGATAGCTTCTAGTTTTGCTAGTTTTCCTTGTAAGTATTACAGGACGTGAAAATCTCCGATGGCTAAAGATGCTTCCTTACTCGTAAAATTTCTGTGGTGGTGTCAGTTTTGCATGAGTAATTAAATTGCTTCATTGTTCCCTTCAGTAAGGAAGGCGATGTTGTCAGATCTTTGTCAATTCTTATGTGGAAGAAAGTTTACAGTAGATGAGAATTGAAAGCAATTACAAACACACGAAAAGGCGCAACTAATTTTTTGGGAAAAGAAATTTGGAGTCGATTTGAAACAAGAAGTCAATGAAAGAAATGTATATTTGAAGTACGGGTAAAAGACGAAATGTAGAATTGATCATCGCACGTATCTGGACAATTTCTGCAATTGTCTCTTATAGACTTATAGACACCTGAAAAATTCAGGCTGCGGCTTCAACGAGATTCGAACGCATGACCCCTTTGATGCGGGTGCAATGCTCTACCAACCGAGCTATGAAGTCACTCAGTTGGGAGCAGGTCATTTGCTTGGCGCATGCGTATTCCTGTGAAAGGCCTCATGAATGAAAGAAATGTAAATTTGAAGTGCGGGTTATAGACGAAAGGTAGAAGTGATCCGCGTCGCATTTAGAGTGGTTTTCAATTGAGTGTCGAAAGTAATCAGATAATTACTTTGGTTTATGATTACTTCACTCAGTGATTGGTTCAAAATTCTCGCGGCACCTTTTCAACCAATCAGAAGTGAAACCCAAACCAATCGTGGCTCGCGAGTGCACAGTTTTCCCGCATTTTGTGTCGGCTACGTGTAATTACTTCGACTTTTGATAGGTTTACTGGATTATCTCCGTCCTTTTTGATTGGCCAAAGTAATTACTTGGTTTTGGTTTTACGACACTCGATTGAAAATCGCTCTATCTGGGCAATTAGACACGCAATTGTCTCTTGTAGACAGCTGGAAAACCCTAGCGGCATGAAGTCAAGGCGTAAACGTTAACCGCTCCGGCAAACAACCTTTTCTCCAAAAAATTTGTTCAAACTTTCATGTAGCGATATTTCTTGTTTACAAACATTGGCGTCACATTTCCTTTGATGTTCACATTTGCCAACCACGGAACAAAAGCCAATTAGGTTCTGGCTGGCATATTAATAACAATGGGTGACGTCACGAGAAACATTGCTATTTCATGGAATATTAAACTGACTGAGATGAAGTCCAAGGTATGCAAAATGAAATCTAAATACTACTCGAGATTCATGCGTTCAAGTGTCTCACCTTGTCAAAGATTAAGGACGGTGCCTAGTGATTCAAAGGTATTTTTGTCCCGGTTTATGGTTATGCAGAGGGAATGTAGATCTTAACAATTGTTATTGAAATCCAAAAAGAAAATTGGGGATAACCACGCATTTTTCAAAGATAATTGTAAAAAGCTTTAAAATACAAAGCAATGTATGGCGTTTTTCTCAAATTGAAGCTTAATTATCTCTCAAAAATACATGGCTACCCCCAATTTTCTTTTTGGATACCAAAAGTACTTACTAAGATCTACTTTCTCCGGAAAGTTTTAAATCGCGCAAAAATATCACTGTATTAGTAAGGATCACCGATAGGAAACCCGAGTATCTCGAGATGCGCACAACGTATGCGCAATAACAAAAGTAGGCACCGTCCTTAATTACAACAACAAGTGCCCTGTAAAGTAATGCCAACTCGAACTGACTGAAGTTAATACTTGGCGAATTCCTGATGCCATATAATTTATCTTTATCTTATAGTGTGTCCCGAGGGAGGGGGTGACAAAATGTCAAGCTGTGGAATTTGGAAAGACTTGAAATTCTGTGAACGAACTAGCATCTACGCTTCCTTTATGCAAAAGACGTGTCCAGCCTCTTGCGGACTCTGCGAAGGTTATCTTGTCGTTTGCTTTGTTTCACATAGGAGGGGTTTAAGAGTAATTTTCAGTAGTGATATAAAAACTATGATTGGAGCAATCACTAACGCCCACACCAAATAAATCAAGGATTGCGGATAATTTGAGCTAATACAGTCAGCTGGGGCAAAGAGCACAAATACTCGCCAATCGGAGTAGGTTTTCGTTTAAATTTATTGTATGACAGTCCTGTGACTGACAATGTTAAGAGAAGTTTTAGCCAATCAGGAGGCGTAGTAAGGCAAAGGAAAATGGATGTTGGCAACTCAGTTGTCGCACTTATTTGAACACTATTCAGTTTGGTGAGGTGACCAATATCGAATGGAAAGGCGGCAAACTTGACTAATTAACCTATTGTCATGCATCATTGAAGTTTCCTTCCCGTTTTTTGCTTTTTCAGTGCGTCCTACAGCACCTCCGAAACCAAGACTACTTGAAGGTTGTTATCAAGACTTTTAAAAGAAATAACTGTCTGTGACACTAATCCGTAGTTGAAATAAAAGGCAAAGAAAGAGGCACTGTCACCAGGAAGCGTACTTTCTCTTTCATTTTCCCGCGAGAAAATCTCAACTTCATTAATAAGTAGTCGCTCTTAATATCTTTTTTTTTTCTACTTGTCAGCTTGTCCGTAATAATCGAATCGATCTCCAGCATAATTGTTATTGAAAACGGCCAAAGCAATAATATTTTATAAGAAATTCATCTCTCTCAGTGCAATAATTAACGGAAATAAAAGTATAATGCTTTTTTTTTTCTTCTGACCTCACAGTCAATATCCGGGAATGCCTCGGGGCTCATAACGCTAAGCGCATCTTGCATGGAGCCGGACCACTATCATGGAATGAGACGCTGGCCAAAAAAGCTAGGGACTGGGCCATTCACCTTGCAAATGAGGACAAGATGGAGCATGCGCCTTGGAGTGTTCGTAAAGCCGGTGAAAATCTGTATTATGAAGCCACAAGCAGTGGAAATCACTCAACATGCAAGGACGCTCTGGAGGCCTGGTGATTATGTACTACTTGTAACATATATACATCAAGCGCTTATTCTGGCAGATACCAGATCTGCGAAGAACTGCCAATACCATGTCCCTTGGAAAATAGCCTGGGTCCAAATATTGGCCGTTTTTATGCTAGAGACATATAATTCGACTGGGATGAACTTGCGAAAAATTTGTTTTTCTTCTGTACTGTTTGTCGATTGTAAATGCGGACTCAAGACACATCATGAGACGAGACGAACCATCGGGTTTAGTACCGGTGTATTCCAAGACGAACCAAGGCGGAGAATTCGTCAACACTTGGTCCTTTTCTCGTGCTTGTTCTTATACTATACGTATTTAACAGACGCACTAAAAATGTTCGCCCATGTTCGTCCCAGACGGATTATACGTCTCACATACTGTTCTGGTAACACACAGACCAGTGTTCTCATCTCGCATTACGTATGGGCAATGACGGCCTTAAAAACCTAAACAAAACACACTAGCGTCGCAAACCGAAAGCGATCGGTAACAAAGTGAAATACCTAGACTGGTTGCAGTGCAAATCTTGACTTACGCAACGAGAGACATGGAAAATGGAAAGAGAGAAGCAACTTGGACGAGAACGGACTACAGAATCTTGTCGACAATTAGCCTCACCAAAACGTTTGCCGTATTGTCTTTACGCCGCTAAACGAATAAAATGACAGGTGCATATTTCGTCTCGATGAAGTATTTCTCTCTGGTGTAAAACGGCCGGAAGAATGGACACTTCTTGCCGGTTAGAACAGCACTCAGTAAAATAGTTAACTAATAAGATCGTTTTTTCTTTCTTGTCAACTACAGCCGCCATCAGCTCAAACGACAGCCCTAAAGTAGAGTCAAATGGAATGCCGAAAGAAAGTTCATTTCGCTTATCACGGCGCCCTTACTAGACCACAGTTAATAGATGTAGGCTGGTTATGAAAGTCGACAAGTTTCTTTGTTTCATGTTTTTGTTCGCTTTTTTGGCCTTGACCCTGCACAAAACCGCAGGATAACCAATCAAAAGCTTCGACTAATTTATTCGAAATTAACTTGCGAACCAAAAGCAAAAGATTGTGCAAGGTCACGGTCGGTTCAACATTTAATTGCGACTGTATTGTTCCGGCTTTTGAAGTTCCCAGGGTTTTATAACCAGTCCCTAGATTAACTATGACTAGACTAACCTAATAAAGTTTGTTAATATAAACTGTGCTAAACAAAGACAAAAATAAATGCAAAACCTGGTGCTGTAGTTTCGTCTAATTGAAGAATTGAAAGCTCTTTGTTTTCGGTGCAAATTTACAAACTCAATTTTTTAAATTACGTGAAAACTGATTAACATCATCATGATAGTCAAATTTAGATAACTTTATTTACTATAGGAAGTTGAAAATTTCAGGTATAGCGAGGTGTCGATTTACCCATTCGAGCATCCTCCAAATTCCCTTTCTGATGTCACTGGTGGCCAAATAGGGCATTTTACTCAGGTAAGTGGGACCTTGGTTATTTCTGAAGGAGACTCAAAATAAAAAGTCAGTTTTTTCTTTTTAGTTTCTCCCATTGTGGTTTTTGCTAATGTTGGCTTTAATTATAAGTGGTAAAACGACAAGGAGCGCCAGTTTTGGTCAGACCATAGTTAAAAGAGGGGAATGGTTTGGAAGCTCGGCAAACATCAAAGAAGCAAATAAAGATGCCAAGATTTAGGTTGGAAAGTCCACGACCGTGCACAATCTTTTGTTTTGCGCTCATACACTATGTATGAATTACGTAACCAACACGTTTCTATTGGTTAGTTCCTCAGTACGGAGTAAACAACTATTGTGTTTTGTGCACGGTCAAGGCCAAAAAAGAGAACAAAAACCTACAACAAAGAAATTTGTCGGGGTTCATAACCATTCCCCTCTATTAACTATGGTCAGACTGATCATCACGGTTTAGAGCGGTTTTCAAATGAGTGTCGTAAAACTAAAACCAAAGTAATTACTTTGGCCAATCAAAAAGGACGGAGACAATCCAGTAAACCAATCAAAACTCGAAGTAATTACACGGAGCCGACACAAAGCGCGGGAACATGTGCACGCGCGAGCCACAATTGGTTTCGGTTTCACTTCTGATTGGTTAAAAAAATGGCACGAGAACTTTGAACCAATCACTGAGCGAAGTAAATGCAAAACCAAAGCAATTCGCTAATTACTTTCGACACTCAATTGAAAACCGCTCTAATTAACTGTGAACAATTTAATTAGCAACGGGACCAAGCACACAAAGTAAATGCTCCGGATCCTGGCACTTCTAACCGGAAAATGTATGAAAAGATTTGGTGTTCTTCCGAGGTGTTTGTAAAGGACTTATTAAAAAATCTTGGCCCTGCTTCCATTCTTACTTGGTTGTTCTTGTGTATGATAACTTTAGCAAAGCAAAAGGCAAGCTGAGGCGAAAAGATGTGTGGCCGAATTTTAAAATGCGAATCAATTGGGCTAATGCATGCATAACCATCCTGACTGACAATTGCAACCAACCTCGAATTCCTCTTTGATGGCCCTCTATGACCATCAACGGCCTGGAGCGAGAGTTGCATTGGCAAAATTGTTACCCTTTCGCGGTTGCAAATATGAACGAAAATTATCTCAGATTTATTTTAATTGTTCAGTTCAAAGCATGGCTCCACAATGTTCAAAAATATACATTCTTTCCTTTTCATGTAACTGGTCACCTTTTCCACATTTTGATGCCTTATTTTAGAACAAAGTTCTTTTTCAAGGAGCTTACGCAAGCGACGTTTTTGAGGAACGGACGGCAAGCAGAAGCGTCTGAGATGTTTCGTTTTTTAACTCGTCTCAACACTACCACATTTATATTGCTAAGAAGCATCTTTTCTCTGTCAATTAGAGACCGAGATATCCTGGCATGCAAATGTTCATTTCCAGTTGGCGTCCGTGGCTCAAAAACATCTCGTGTGAAACTCCGTCTTAAGGACTTTAATATCTATTATATACGATGCAGTCGTCATCAAGAACGCTGCACGTCCGGTTCCCATTTTAACAAGTATTGTTGCTGCAATCTGTGCAAGAAATACGTGAATTCACAAAATTTGAGATTTTGTGCGACAACGAAAGCGTACAAATGAAAATGTTTCATTCTCAATTTTTACTCCTTATGATACTTCACCTACATTGTACGACTTGAACGAGATTGAATAACCGGAAAGACATACGATAGTGAAAATTTATATTTTGAGGTAACATTTTCGTCGACCACGCCGTCGTAGATCACCGATAGCAAACCTTTTTTTACGCAGCCTTATCTCATCACAGTTGAGTTCACATGTGCATGTCCATCGATAGGTGGTCTGGAAGTCAACAAAGAAGCTTGGCGTTGGAATTGCCTCGATAAAGAGAGGCTTCTGGACAAAGACTTATGTAGTAGCACGCTACACGCCACCAGGAAATTATTATGGTCAGTTTAAAGAGCAAGTGGGAAATAGCAATTTGGCTTTGAAGTAATAAAGAAGGTAAGAGGCTGTTATCCTAACCTGGTTGTCAGGGCTTTCCACCGCCAAGAAAAGCCCTGGGAACGAGTTGGCTGTTATCCGTTAGTTACGAGCACGACTCGCAGTTTTCTGGTCCAGAATGGTTCTTTATCAGTCATTCATTCTTCTAAGTGTGATACTTATATCAGAAGGCTACATTGGTGTCATTTCCACATATAATTTAGTATCAAACTCCGTGCTTAGGCAAGACGTTAGTAATTTCATAATATAGTAGGACTGGGAGGTGTACCTGGAAATAAGGAGTGTAATTCATCATAGTGCAGGAGCACTAATAAACCTGTACCTACCCTTGAGGGAAAAAAAAAATCTTCAAAATACTTACAGACAATCTAAAATTGGTTAAGAGATTAAAAATATACACATGGAAAAACTATTATAGTATTTAAGAACTTAATGAAAAATTTAAAGGGAAAGTACGGTCTAGAAAAAGTTTCTCTTGACCACTCTGGTATACTATTTAGTTAATCGATGAACTTTTAACAGTTTCTTTTTGTCGTTTGCAGGCTATCTTCAAGAGAGATGCCTTCACAACTCTTTGCACAAATACAGAGCTCTGCTTTGATCTTTATTGGTTTCTTAATGTCCTGTTAGTTGACTTCATGAAGAACAAGTATTAAAGGAATTGTGTTTTAAGGAGGCTCGAGCCAGTCTCAACGCTTCCAAGTGACGCCGCTCTTATTAGAAGTTTGGGCACCACAACGTTGTATTATGAATTGGCAATATTTTGTTACCAAATGAAACACGAAGTATTGCTGAACAAGATACAGTCATTATTGTGACGTAATACGTCACCGTGGCAACGGGCAAGCCCTGTAAAAACACCCTTTATTTTGTCTTTAATTGCTTATATCTCAAAAATGACTTCGGTGACCCCCATTTTTTTATTTCTGAAAAGTAATTAGAAGGGCATATCTTGATAAAACTTTCTGCAAAGTTTAAAAAAATTCTGTCCAATGGATTCAGAGCCACCTTAATTTTGTCATTGTGTTAAGGTAGCTCTGAATCTTCTGGACAGAATTTTTGAAAACTTTGCCGACATTTTTGGCGTGGCCTTCTAATCACTTTTCAGCAATAGAAAAGGGGGTTACCGAATTCTGTTTTGAGATATGAGCAACTAAATCCAAATATAGGGTGTTTTTGCTGGGCTTTCCCGCTGCCAAGGTAACTTATTGCATAACAATAATGATCACATCTTGTTTGGAAATAATCCGTGTTTCAGATGGTACCATAACATTTCTGTTACGCGATAAAGTGTTGTGGAGTTATTCGATCTAAACAGAGAGTCTTCTAAGTGTTGAAATCCTGGCTTTCGAGCCTCCTTAAGCCGTTGCATGTATGGACAGCGTTTTTGGACATTAAATTGGCCCTTTTATCGTGTGGCGTCAGATGGTTGGAAATAAACCATGCAAAAATGGAAATTCCGTTGACTTGTAATATTTCCCGTTGCTTTATCATATATGTAATGCAAGGTTTTTTGGTCTAAATAAAACTGGTCAATTGACCTTGGTGTGGTTAGTAATCACATTTTACATTCGATAATAAAGAGAAGTTGTAATCTCGTACCCAGATCTCCCACGGTCATACAGAAGAGAGATCTGGTAAAGTTCAATTTCGAGCATGCTCAGTGCCAGCGAGCCCGAAATACGGGCTTTTCTATCACTGCATATGTTCGTACTCTCTGTTGTGATTTTGGATGATTTTGCGGAATAAACATTGATTTCGAGAGTATTCTTGAAGAGATTCTTTTGGGTAGAGGACAAGGAAACCTTAAACTTAAGCCGAAACAGAAAGAACGGCTTTAGGTGATTGTTTTTGAAAGGTCGAGATTGTTTAATTGTCGGAGCAACTGCAGAATCACTGAAACGAGCGCTTAGGCTTAATCAATAAACGAGTGCTATTTTCTTCACACGATCTCGTGCAAAGTGTAGTTGGCCAAACCATAAATTGAAAGCTAAAATGTTAAAGAGGGTTTAGGCCTAATCACTGAAACGAACGCTTAGGCTTAATCAGTAATCGAGTGCTATTTTCTTCACACAATCTCGTGAAAAGTGTAGTTAACCAAACCGTAAATTGAAAGCGAAAATGTTAAAGAGTGCTTAGACCTATAGCTAATCACTGCAACGAGCGCTATTTTCTTGACACGATATCGTGAAAAATGTACTTAATCTAACCGTAAAATTCACAATTGATCAATACTTAATTCGCGAGTCATGCTTTAAGAACGAGAAATACTGTTTTGAATAAATTACATACTTCAACTTGAATTTATTAGCTTCTGCGTACCTCGTAGCAAACTAGGCAGAACTTTATTCGAATGGCAGGGTACGTGGGGCTTTCGTCGGTACCATTTACACAAACGTCGCAAATCTGTAAAATGATTTTCCTCAACTGTAAATCTTTTCCGGAGTCGGAAAAAACAAAACTTTCCTCCGCAAAACTGGCATTTATTCAAAACAGCACAGGAACTTGCGAAAACCAAACCTTCACTAAGTGCCCCGCGAAACATGCCAATCGGTCCAACCACAGTGTGGGCCGAGACGTCCAACCACAGTGTGGGAGAGAAGTCCAACCACCGTGTGGGAGAGAGGTCCAACCACAGTGTGGGAGAGAAGTCCAGCCACAGTGTGGCACTTTCAGAGATGGAAAGTCCACTGTGATTGGTCTACCTAAATTCCGGCTCGTTTCAGCAGACGCTCGTGGGGGAGAAACGAGTGACGAATTCCTTAGAGAGTCTGCGTGGGGAGCTAGCACCAGTCTGGCCCTCATCAAATGTGCCTTTTTACATGCCTAATTGTTTCTATTGCCATAACTAAATTTAACACTTTTTTGCGAGTTTGGAAACTCCTTCAGAACATATTATAATTTTCCATTTTTTTCCTTCGATGTAATTTCAGTGTCTGAAAGGCGTTAGAATCCATCTCAACACCTTCACAACGTTTGAAGGAATGCAAACACCTACAAAATTACCTGGCCAGCTCAGCGCCATATTAACTGATGGTTTTTCGTATTCGTAACTTACTTTATGTTTTATACTTATTGTTAACGAATGTCGGGTTGACGAATTGGGCCGACCCAACCCATCGAAGCATTCAACAGTCTTTTTTACTGGCTACGATCAATTTTTTTTTATAATTAAGCGTCATGTGTTTGTGAGTGTTCTTATATTATCGCACCTTTTCGTCTACCTGATTTCAACCTTTTGGGAGTGATAGCCTTTGTCTTTCAAACAACTAGTTTAAGAAATAAAAAAACTGGGTTGTCATTTTGGTGTTTCCTTTTCCTTTTCTGTTTTCATCTTTTAGTAATTTTGAGGTCATGCCCTAATGACCTTTGGTGGCGGAAGTGGACAAAAGTCAATTCAAGCTCACTGACCCGTTTCATTCAACCTAGAACGAAAAACGAGGGTAAGGGTAAGACCAAGGGTGAGGGTAAGGGTAAGGATACGAATACAGAAAGTATCCTAAACATGCATAAAAGCTAGCCTTAAACTTTTGGTTAGGCCTAATTAGGGCTAAGGTTAGCTTTTATGCATATTTAGGAGTTTTTGTATTCGTATCCTTACCCTCACCCTCACCCTTGGTCTCACCCTTACCCTCGTTTTAGAAACGCCGTGCAATGGAGCGAACTTCTGTGTTTTAAAGCTTCACCAACTGTGCACTGATACTACTAAACAGCACAAGTTAGCAGATTGGGCAAAGCTAAAGAGCACAAATTAAAATTCTAATTAACGCTGGAAGAATCAGATTACTAAAAACAATGAATGCTTTCAATTGAAGAATAATGAGTAGGCTTGCTCATGTGAATAAAGTCCAAAATGCTCGTAAATGAACTCAATTTGTTCGTTTAATTTTTTGTGTTGAGCGATCAGCACACATAATGCTTCTCATATATGCCACGGAAAGTAATGCACTTAAAATTGCTTTACTTTCTTGCTCCCGCAATTAATGCAACTTGTTAAGTTGATAGATTTTATCAAGGTCCTTAAAGAATTCTACAACATCAAATACATTTCCAAATCGTTTCAGGGGACTCAAATGTTACTAACGTTTTACATTGAAAGCAAGTTGTACATAATCATTAGCACTTACCTCAGTTATCGTAAAGACACTCCCTAATGGCGCAAAGAAGTGCCTATCGTTAAAGTTGCACTCACGTGAAAAACAGCCATAATTTTCTACGGAAACAAAAGAAAGCGTTTGCATAGTTATAGAGTATAATTCTCGGAAGATTGGGTCGGGGCACGAACATGGCTGTAGTTTTTTGTTTGGAGACACCAACATAGCGGCCGTGACGTAAAGTGAAATCGATCGAGAATTCTTTCAATAAGCTAGTTCGGAGTTTCAAAAAGACGCGCATCGGGATAAAATCAAGCATATATTACTGCAGATCGGTAACGGCAATCTTGTTTAATCTATCCTAGTACTGCATTCGTAATTGTATTTTTGACAGGAAACAATAGCTGACACTTAATTTTGGAAACGTGAGCAGGAGGGGTTGGGCAGGCCTTAAGTCTCCACGGCAAGGAGGCTTATAAATACCTTATTTACTTGAATGCCGCGCACAAGCGTGCAATAATCGATAGCCAGGGACAATAAGAAAGTTCGTGCGATGTGGAACATTTTTTGAATGCTTTGCTGTGGAACGGACGTGGTTTGAACATGTACTTTGAGAGCACAGTACGCCCCATTATCGTATTTTTCTCTTTTCCCAATCTTCCCATTTTTGAAACGAGGAGCATGTAATGACTTCATATAAGACTCACTGTCTTGCCTCTTACTTAACTTCACGGATGCCTTACACGGTGAGTGATGTCGCAGAATAAAAAGGCAAAACACTAACCCCACACCTACAGGAATTTGGGAAGTCAGGATGGCTTAGTGGTTATATTTATTATCCGTGCCTTCCACCTCTGCGACCGGGGATCATATTTGGGCTGAGTTTCAGTCAATCTCAACCTGACTCCGAGGGTTTTTTTTCCAGGTACTCAGGTTTTCCTCCCTCAGCAAAAATTGACTCCCCGGGATCGTCGACTGCGTCTCGGGTTTGTTTGTCTCCAATTCTGCCAACTCCCCCTCGTGTTAAGATGAGGCTATGGAAACAAGGAAAACGTTCTCTATTGCTTAAATAGTCAGTATGACCTGTACAGAACCCTACGCAAATAAGACAACTTTAAATCGACGGACAAGAGTTCAATGTTCAGTTCGTTGGAGATCAAAATGCGCGACCACGTGATGTAGTCGGATCCAGTTTTCCACCCATCATTACGCCCTAGACCCTGTTTGTTTGTTTGTTTTTTTTGTCTTGTTTTGCTTTTCTTTTTGTTTTTGTTTTCGGTCATAAGATAAGAATTGATCTACAAGGGCCAAAGAGCCCAGGTAAAAGGTGAATAGGATACAGATGTCTATCCCTTTGAATCTTAGCACTTCCAGCATTTCGACTAAAGTACATTAGGATATGTCTTCATACAAATGTATTTTAAGTAAGCTCTTTCATATTGGTGGACATGGCGTCTCCATACAAAATCCTACAAGTTGCCCGAAACGCTTCGGAAAAAAATTCAGAAACGATGTACCGCAAAGGCCTGAGAATGGGAGAGGTGGTTTATGATTTTGACTTTTTCCATTGAACTGTTAATTAAAATTTATTCTCTTGTTGCGTGACCGTGAAGGCGCACAATACCTTGTCCTAAATTCATGGTGCCACACTACTAACTGCAGAGGCTAGGACGCTTGCCTTGAGATCTGGAGTTCTCGGGATCAAGACCCGTTCTGACAACTCGTTGAATTTGATCCTGGTAGTCACTGGTTCATCTTCTCGGTTGCACTTGTAAAAAGCCAACTGACTTGCCTCCGGCCAGTTGGGATTCTTAACAGTTGTTGTTGTTGTTGTGTTCTGTCGTTTCGTTGATTGTCTTTCATTGGCCCTGAAAAGCCCCCATGGGGAGTGGTTAATTAACTATGTATTGTATTTATTGTATTGTATTTAACAGCTTGAATCCCCGTAAAGGTATCACCGTAGCATTCCAAAACAATATCGTTGTTGGCTCTTCACTGTGATGAACAAAAAAAAAAAAAAGGTAAAGAGACTCGATTTTTCCATATCAGCTGTATCTGGAGATATTTTAATACATGTAACACTGAGT
>NC_090892.1:64348282-64378282 GCF_036669925.1 Montipora capricornis | reverse complement strand
GTAAGGGGGTCAGTTGACCGGGGGTCAGTGTTTTGTCGATACCCTTTAACTCAAATGCCATACCTCACTACCTCCCCCTGGGATTTACGTCTTACGTGTTTTTAAATTTGCTGCGTAGGCTGTTCCTATTAAAATGGCTTTCAGATTTGCAGTCCGACCATTTCGAGCCTTTCAGATAGTTTATAAAGGTAAAGAGCCTTTGAAATTTCGGAAACAGATTGTTTTCTCTTCGGCACACACACAAGCCGCGGAAGCTATACAAGCGAAATCGTTCGACGAAATCCCAGGTCCAAAAGGGTTGCCAATTATTGGAACGCTTCTTGACTACACTCGTGACCTCGGCGATGGTGTTAGGGGTTATCAGCGAATGCATGAAATGCAGCAACAGCGAATTCAGCAATATGGAGAAATCTATCGCGAGAAAATCTTTGATCGTGAGACGGTGGCCATTTCTAATCCAGACGATGTGGAGTATTTGTTCCGGAACGAAGGCAAATGGCCTCAGCGAGAACCACCCTTTCCATTATGGGAAAAGTACAAGCAGGAAAGAAACCGTGTGCCTGGTGTTAGTACTTTGTAAGTCCTGTTATCTGGTGGTGTATTAATCTACTGATTTATTTTAAATAGAACTAGTGCTAATTAACAATTAGACCTGTAGCCCGGAAGGGCCCATGAGGCGAAGCCGAATGGGCTATTGACCCGTGGCCCTTGAGGGCGAAGGGCGTAATTGTTTTAGTATCACCCAACTAGCCGGATAGAAAAGGCAATCATAAAGTTAGCAAATGCAAGTTAAAGAAATATTTATTTGGGAATAAAACGAAAGAAAGCGTTATGCTTTTCGCTACTCGAGGACTATTACTAATAGTCCTCTACTAGCGTAGCCAATCAAAATGCAGGATTTGCATTAGTCCACTAGTTGGGTGATACTAATTAGGGACTAGTCATTATTTATGAGGAGGAGGGGGGGCTGGTGCAATGTAAAATATGGCATGCTTGATTTTTGCTGACCCCCCCTCTTAATTTAATGCGCCCCCCCCACCTCCCCCCCCCCCCCCCCCTGATTAATAATGACCAGTGCCTTATTAAAGGAATGAAGAATAGCTACGAGAAAGAATCACCAAAAATTTGAAGTGTAAGACCCATTTTTTAGCCTCGGTACAGCCTTCCAAGACCAGACACAACAACAAAACAACAACAACAACAACAAGTGGGAGACCACAGTCGAAGCCAACCCGAAGGCTCTTTTTTCAATGCTTCTACCATGACTTGCGGCATCTACTGCAACTCATGGCGGGGGTGGGCGCAATTCCTATCCCGTTGTATACAGCCTTCCGCTCTCTTAAAAAAAAAGATAGTGAGAGTACGTGGCTGTACACAGGCTACCCAGTTTTTAAAAATTAAAATGATGGTGATGATGATATATATAGTCGCAATCTTAATGATTTCCTCCGATACAAATTACATAATTTGGCCAATTTATTTTTGTATGCCGATGTAAGGTTTTGAAAAGCCTTACTATTAGGTGCAATTGTCTTCCTTCATGTAATTTATTCTTTTTATGTAGGAATGGTGAAGAGTGGTACAGGATTCGTCGCATCTTGAACATGAAAATGTTGAGACCAAAAGTTATTGATGGATATGCCAATCCATTGAATGATGTTGTGGCTGATTTGCTGTCTCAAATAAAAACAATTCGTGATGCTGATGGAATCATTCGAAGTTTGCAAGATGAACTATTCAAGTGGTCTTTGGAGTGTAAGTTGGCCTAGTTCTATACAACCTGTCATTTTTAAGTAAGTTACATGCAGTCATTAAATTAAGGAATTGTCCACTAGTATAAAATTGTAAGTTGATAATTAGTCAGGGATTGATGGACAGTTGAAGAAAAATTGATGTTAATAACAATAATAATAATAGTAATAATAATAATAATAATAATGATAATGATAATGATAATGATAATGATGATGATGATGATGATGATGATGATGATGATAATAATAATAGTAAGCTTACAAACTTAACCTACCTAATATTATTTTCTCTGTTTCAAGAATCAAACCAGGTATTTCATTGGTTGAAGGAAAGCTGCTCTCACTAGCGCTCAAATCCTTTTTCCCTAAAATACAATATTTATTCAAGCATAACAAGAAACCTCAAATGAAAAAAGGCAAACGAAAAGCCTTCTGCTTTGCAGGAGCTGAACCCAGAACCACAGAAAACAATCAAGAGTACTGCTACTACTAACTACTACTACTACTACTACCACCGCTGCCGCCACCACCACCACCACCACTAGTACCACCATCAACACCATTCCAAACTCTTTTACCTGTATGACAAATCTCAAGAAATGTTTTTTTATTATTATAATGATGTCTTTTACTAATTTTTGAATAGGTGGGTTAATTTTTATGAATTAAATAATACTATCAAGTTTCAATGACATAATTATTATTTTTATTTTAAACATTAATGGACACCTTTATAGCTTGGTTATCTGACAGTGGCTTAGAATGAAATTTTAGTGCTTTTAGGTAAAGTTTCACAGGAATGTGGTTATCTACATGTATCATTCCAGATAAATCAGATTTGGAAGTGAAAAGACTTCTAATTCTAGACTGTTTGATTGTTTTGAAATTTAGAATAATCCCTTTTACACATTTTTATGCTGGGAGGAAGCAAATCAAATTTACTTTCTTTGTATAATAAAATTTAAGCTAAGTGATCAGTAAGGTCACATACAGTTGTAACTATATTGCCACTGATGGAGAAGTGCTTTCCTGCTAGCAGAGGATGCTTTTCTTTTGCATTTACTGGCCTGACAAATATGGGAAAAGAGAACCCTGCCATGGGTGGAAACTCATGTGTTGAACTTGTGCGGCGGTTACTTAGCGACCAAATCCTCACATGATTACACACACAATCACTGTTTACAAAGGAATGTGCCGGGCACAGCAGGCTCAAGTCACAGTAAGCAAACATATCATGGGGCATGTGATTGGAAGAGTGCCGTCCAAGGTTGTGGACGGTGATTGGATCACAGTGAGTTGCAACCCAATGCAAGGCAGACGTCTCTTTTCCCGTATTCCTCAGTCCAGCGAATGAAAAATTAAAGACACCTCATTGATTAACATAACACTAAACAGCGTGATCAGTGGTAGATTCTCAAATATGGGGTTGTTGAAAGAAAGAACCAAAAGTATTAATAAAAATTTAATAACAAATCATCAGAAGGTTGACAAGAATTGAAAAGATCTCTATTGAATTGAGCCATTATTTCAGTTATGTCCAGAAATACGCCTTAAATTAGATGCACAGGGATTTAAATAAGCAAAGTTTCCTCTTGCTCTTCTACCGAACTTCAACGTCATTCGTGCCTCGGAATACAGACAATTAACATGATTCATAAAGTGTCCTCCAAATACTGCTCCTTGAGTAAGGATAACCAGCAAATCTTAATTTCCTAACCCTATTGTTGGAAATAGTTAGAAAAGGCATTCACTTAAAGGAGTTATACATTGTGTTGGGTTTCAAAATTGAGTGTGCATCTAAAAATGCAGCATTTCCCGACATAAGCGCATTATCCAGGATTATTTATTTTGTAGATATATAGATCTGTTCAATTATAATGACTGCCTTCTCTATGTAAGTCATAAAGTTATCCTATTACCACCATTTGTTGGTGTGGTGAGAGTTGACCTTGGGGTCAGTTTTGCTAAAACAAGTTGCAAAAATAGTGGAGACACCTCACCTTCTTGGGGCGTTATTAACTTACCTATTATCTCTCACACTGCAGCCGCCCCCCTCCCCCCTTATCAGTGTTGCTAGCAAATTGAAGACAAAAAAATTAACCAGTCAACATTGATAGGGGGAGAGGGGAGGGGAAGTGGGAAAGGTTTAAATTCTAGATATGGCAGGTATTGGAAGCTAGAAAAGGTGTTTTTTGATAAAAGTGTCTTGAGCAACAATTTTGCAACTTGTTGTAGCATTCTTTTTAGCTTGGAGTAAATGCAGCATCAAGCAGGGACCATTCCGTTTAACATCCTCACCCCCCTCTCATGGACAGCATAGTTTCTGAGTAGTAGTGAGCCAGTCGTCGACCTTTGATCTTGTGATTTTTTCTAGGGGTATAGCAAAAATCAGCCCTTATTTTTGAGGGGAAGATGAAAACTTTGCCTATTTTTGTGAGGAGTATGGTCTTGACATTTTGATCTTCTTTTTCTGAGGGGTTACATTTGTGGTAACCTCATCCATGGGGGGAGGGGGGGGGTGGATGTTATTAAGCTCAACACAAAAACTGCAACTGCTGAACAAGGTACTTCCTTAGCACTGACAAGGGAACTGAATAACTGCTTCATGCATGAACACTAATCTAAAAAAGTCATGAATGCACAAAGTTTGTTAATTTATGGGTGTTGCAAAAAAGGTAGAGGAAAAGACCATAGATATGTAGCTGGTAGTCTGGTAACAAAGAAATTTATGACATCATTCAACAACGTTTGTGAACATTAAAAACCAACGGTGTCATTTTTCCACAAGGCAACATGGTAACTTGGTGGCCGATATTAACCCCAGGATAAATGTAACAAAATCCCATAGCTTGCCATGGTTACTGACCTTCCAAACAGGACAGCCCATTTCAGGTCTTGGCAACCCAACAAATCTCTTAAATTCTCACGAGATCTTAATTTGTTGTGATATTTCAGCAATCGGAACTGTCCTTTTTGAGACTCGATTTGGTTCCTTCAGCAAGTCTCCATCAGTTGAAGCTGCCAAGTTCGTGGAATCAGCTCAAAAGATATTCTCATTGTTTTTGAAGCTTTTCCTAGTTCCTTCATGGTTCGATAAGTTCTACAGGTTGAAGTCTGTCCAGGATTTCTATGATCACATGGATGTCATCTACAGTTTTGGCGACAGGTGCATTGAGAAAAAGATGAGTGAAATACAAGGGAGACTTGATAAAGGAGACATTCAGGAGGATGACGCTGCTGAGTTCCTCACCTTTCTAATCAGCAGAGAAGATATCAATTTCAAAGAAATAACAACAAACTTGGTTGAAGTTCTTTTCCCTGCAATTGAAACGGTATGTGCTGGTAAGCCTAACTCCAAATTAAATAGGTGTTTTTGGATGTAGGGTACTGATAGGGAAGAAGGAGAGATGTTAATGATTTCAATAAATATAAGTATAAAAATTTAAGACATGAAAGTCAGTTGTAAACTAAAATCTTACCTCAAATTAAATCAACTTGGGTTACTGGCAACGGCATGTCCCTGTACTTTTACAAATTACACAATAACTAAATGGTTTTTCTCCGGGTGCTCCGGTTTTCCCCTCACCTCAAAAACCAACATTTGACTTGATTTGCGTTGATTGTTTAATAATTTCAGTTTACAATGTCCCCAATTAGTGCTCCAGCGCTAGAACGACTAGACACTTAAATGAAGTTCCTTCCTGCCTTTCTTTCTTCCTTCCAAAACCCTTAAAATATGGTCGCACAAACCAGAGAATTTTCAAAACATTTGACAGTGACTCAAAAGGCCACAAGGCTTTAATTTTTGTTTTATACTGAATTGTTTACAGACATCCTTCACTACTTTGTGGACTTTGTACTTGATTGCAAGAAATCCAGACGTACAAAAACAACTTCACGATGAAGTGAGCTCAGTTCTGAAACCAGGGGAACGTGCAACACCTGCCGCATTGCAGAAAATGCCATTCTTGCGAGCGTGTATCAAAGAGACTCTAAGGTAACGTAAATTGAACTGGACCGAAACCTGTGGTCTGTTATAAAGTTTGCGAGATATTTATTATAGTGCTTGATCGTTAAATCAAGCCACTATGATTATGGCCAATTATAACGTAGGCGGCTCAAGTTCGCGTTTCGAGCGAGACGTGAATGTCAAAGCGTCACGTCTGCGACAACACTGTTCTAGACAACTTTAATTTTTTTTGTTTTTTGAGTTAGTTTCACGACAAAGGAGCAAAGAAGCGAAAGGTTATCAATCAATGAACGAAATAGAGTTGGTGAACTCACCTTCTTTATTTTCTTTTGTCTTTTCGAGCTTTTTAAACCGTTTTGGGATGTTGTTGTATTACAGGTTGGTTTTTGTGCTGTTTTCCTCCAGCGAAGTTGGCGTGGTGGTTGCACCCTCGGTTTGGGCGTAGCCACACCCTCATATACGGTTTGGTATCACCCTATCGGGGCGCTTCCTGTTGCCTCAAACACACCAAAAAAACCTTGGTTCACAAACGCCCAGAAGGACAGATGATGAATTATTCAAAAACACTCTAACCAAATAAAACTCGGGGCTCGGAAAAATACTGCGCAACTCGAAAAATATCCGCGCGTATTATATGTTAAACCATCGAATAAATTTTAAGTTTTGTTTTCAAATTGTATTGCTGTACGTTAAATCTCGTCTATGTTCCCGCTTTTTTTCTCTAGGATTTATCCCATTGTTTTTGAAAATGCTCGTTTTCTCCCGGAAGAGATCGTTATCCAGGGCTATCGCATACCACCCAAAGTAAGTCACTTTGATTAGCCGACAGGGCTAGCTTGATTGATTATTGATTATTCCCATCTTAACGGTCTATGCTTTTTCCTAGACTTCGGGAAGTCCCTTCATAAATCAGTCGGGCGACCCGCTTTTCTGAGGCAGTCGCGTTTTGTCACGCAAACGAATAAAAAGACCGAGGGAGGCTAAGGAAGAGGAGAGAAAGAAGGGACTTCACCCTTTACTGTAACCGACGCGTTCAGAATGACCAAATCTGCTAATCTAATTATTTAAAGTGATATGACAGATGGTTCCGCCTTTTTTATTGCTAATGTAAATAAATAAACACCCAAAATAACTACAATAACGGCGTGGGAATATTTATGTGCATGTCGAATTTAATCAACTATCCGGAAAGGAAACCGCAGAAAAACTATTGTATTTGCAATGACCGACACTCCAAAGAAACCCGGGAAAAAAAGCTGCAGAAAAGCTCAGCAGAGAGAGGCCTTAGATTTTTGCCGGATTTGCAGAATCAATGTTAAATTGAATGTTGGAGTGTTTTGGCAAGTTTCGACGGTGTGTTCGTCCACAGCTATCATGGACAAATTCTTGTTTAGAACGGAGGACTCAGAAGACAGAGCTTGTTCAGCAGAAATAATGGCTCAACACTTGTTTGAAACCATTTCCTTTAACAAATTCCCATTCTTCTCGAAGGTAACTACTCTTAGATAATCTTTCGACTGGATCTAGCTTTCGGTGATGCTGCAACGAGGAACGATTTCCACGATCGGATGGCGTTTCATTTTGGTCACCCGTAGACAAAGCTCTCATAAAGATACGTCTTGCCGGAAACCATTTGGTAGCACAACCTTGACATACTTGCCCGGTAGTAAAGCTTCGACTGCAAGTTCTGCTCTTGTGTGGGTTCAATGTTTCCCATTTGAAGGAATAAATGATCGAAATTTACCGCTAAAAGCCGTATCGTGCTTTTAATCGAAACACAATCTGACAAGAAGTAATTAACTTGTCAAAAAAATTTTAACAGCGGTGCATTGTCAACGG
Organism: Montipora capricornis; assembly: GCF_036669925.1. Classification (NCBI taxonomy): domain Eukaryota; kingdom Metazoa; phylum Cnidaria; class Anthozoa; order Scleractinia; family Acroporidae; genus Montipora; species Montipora capricornis. Next base: position 64,370,719 of record NC_090892.1, on the reverse strand, counting down.
ACCAATCCGAATTTTCCGTTGCTGGTGCAACGGGAAATTCTGAACGCGTCGGTTACAGTAAAGGGTGCAATCCCATCTTTCCGTCCTCTTCCCAGGCCTCCCTCGGCGACTGCCTCAGAAAAGCGGGTGACTCGACTGATAAATGAAGGGAGTCTGCTAGCAATCTAGCTTTCTTCCCTGCCGTGGGTACTGTAGACTGTTTTTGAAGGTTAACGCTAACCCTAACAAAGCGAATTTCATCAATACTATTTGATTGTACGAGCGACCCTCGATCAACGCCTTCACTGTAGCGTCAACTGGGGACTTTAAGCACGCGCGTTTTTGCAACGCAGACGAAAATCGGAAGTGACCTGTTTTCCCTTTCAACTTGTCTTTACACAATTACATTTATATTGCTATTTATATTAAGTATCTTTTCTACATTAGAGATGATTAGTTTAAAAATCTAGGAGACACTACTGTCCTGAGATGTTCACTTCGGTTGCCATACGTGTCTCAAAAACATCGCGAGCTTAAGCTCCCTAGTTGCTCGCGCAGAGCACCTCGGGCAATGGCATCACCCAACGTTCATCAACCGAGTTCCCAGGGTCTCTCTTCTTTGCCTCCATTGTCGTTGGTTCAGTCTGGTCACGTGTCTGCCAGAATCTGGAGGGTTCGCCAAATGTGTGTTAGGGAATGGGTGGCAATGTAGGCCTTGTCGACATTGCAAAGAAGGGAATCAGCACGCAATTGAGTTTGTGGTCAGATGACCATCGACAAAACGTTTGACGGCGGTATTTTATGTACCATACATATGGAATTCGACGTGAAAGGCAAAAAGTTGTGGTCATATCGATGGGACGCCACAGAAAATACCCTCGCGTTATTCAAGTTTTCACCCGTGTGAAGGTCCGGATCAACGAAGAATGCTAATAGTTTGCGACAATTTTAAAGGAAAGAAGATTTTGTCGTGCAAGAAAACAAGCGAAACGTTTATCCATGAGAAACAAACCTGTTCAGCGATCAGCCGGTGTGTTGTTGTTTAAGTTCTCATGTCACGTATCGATGATCGATGCAGGTATTTAATTTTGTTCTTTGATTTTCGTTTTTCTTTTGAATGTTAAACAACGTGATTCCTAAAGTCGCAATCTTGAACAGCGAGTTGACAGTTTTGACTTACGATATTTATATTTAAACAACTTCGTGTAAATTGTCGATGTCGTCAGGATATATTTTTTTTACCACTGCACAGCGCTTTAATAGTGTGTATATTTTTAGCCGCGGTAAAATAAAAGCGACATTTTTATCAAGCAAACGTATTGTTTGGTGTATTCTTTTATGTTAGTGTTTGTTCTGGAGAAGAAACTTTAGCTCAGTACTAACAAAATCAATTTTTTTCGTGAACGGCAGTCGCCGCTCGACAATGAACTTGTGTGAACCAGGGTCTTTACTCAACGACAATGGAGGCAGAGAAGAGAGACCCTGAACGATCATTTGAACGTCATCTCAAAATATGTATTTGCTTTATCTCGGGATGTGTAAAACGTAAGGAATGTCACGTCAAGCTTTTGTTGGATGTTAACTAATGTTATCCGGTGCAAGGATGCTCTTACTTGGGTCTGAAGTATGATGCAACGTGAAGCAAAGAAGGTGCGCATGCGTGTTCTATTCCGTTCTCTTTACACTAAAACATTCTTGAAGTATGCGAAATCTTTGCGTCCGCGTTTTGCACACAGACTTCAGTGTTTTTCCTTGCGCTTGCGTCTTCGCATACGTTAGCTTCTCTGCCCTTACGTATTGACTTCTCTTTGGCAGACAATGGTTCGCATGGCGTTGTATTCAATGGGCCGCAATCCCAAGCTGTTTGATGAACCCTTAAAGTACAAACCTGAGCGGTGGATGAGGGATGATACACACAAGTCCTCATATCATGCTTTTGCTTCTCTTCCTTTCGGATATGGCACTCGAATGTGCCTTGGTAAGTGGATGCACTAGCTGTAGCTAATAGTACTTGAGTGTACAACCAGATTAAACAAAATCACTTGGACATGTTCGACAGCAGTATAAAGGCTAATCCCGGGATAAGTTTGATAAAAAACAAAACAAAAACAAAAACAAAAACAATTAGTTGGCATGGTACTTAAAACTAGTTAAACGCTAGCCCGACTCAGTCCTGATCAATTCATTTAACAATGTTTTACTTTTTCATTGAATAGGTCGCCGAGTGGCCGAATTAGAAATGCGCCTCTTTCTTTCACAGGTAGGACATTACAAATTTATCACGAACCCGTGCTGGTTACGAGTTCAATGTAAATACCATATTATAGGAAATTAACGCGAATTTTTGAAATTCACGTTAATTCAAAAGTCACGTTTATTTACGTTAAACGTTAATTTCCGCGCTCGTAATTAAGTAGCGCGTTAATTTCCGCACCTTATTTACCATTAATTTCCCCCAAATTGTGACTCAGTCCAGACATTCGTGACACCTAACCAAAGAATCTATTTTATTCACGCACTTTATTTCACATCAATCTTTCACATTTACTGTACTTCAACTGCACTTTCTTCGTGTTCGCTGTCAGAAGAATGGTTCTCAACTTCTGCTTCTTGAAATCTGGTATCATGCACACTTTAAAGAACGGTCCAAGTGGCCAGATTCCTTCGCTTAACCCAAACGTTTAGAGACAATTGCCCGATCATTGTTTGTATTTTGGACTTTACAGTTAATGCTGAAAAAAAATTGTTCGCGTTTTCAAAAAAAATTCTCTTTTTGTTGTAGCAGACGCTTTAATTTCCAACATTTTGCAATTTTACTCTCTCTTTTGCGTTAATTTTCCTTATTGGGAAGCAAATTTCCCTTCAGATCGCATTAATTGAGGTCGCGTTATTTTCAAATACGTTAATTAACAAGAGGTTTCCTATAATAAGATTTGCCATGAAAATGCCCCCGGCCTCGGAAATAGAGGGGATTTGAGATATAAAAATGAGGAACTAACGGGTGGTTTCTTCTACCATTCGTTATTAAAGGGAATAACTTCTCTTTGAACCCAATTACCTCCTTCATTTGTGAAATTGAGAAATATATCAAATGGTTCATTACTTGGTAAGAGTTTAAGCACAAGAACCAGAACGTTTTCGTTTGAAAACGTTTGTTTGATCTGCTTTCTTTTTGATGGACCCAATTTTTGAACCAAGTTAATCATCTTTATATTTCACACAGGTGTCCATGAACTTCTGGGTGGAGTCTTTGAATGAAGTCCAACCAACTGTGAGCACACTCTTGGTCCCGGAAAAGAAGATTGAGTTACGATTTGTTGATCGATAAACGGTGAATTCGCGGTTTAAATTTAGCTTCGACTGAGTTATGTTTCGCTGGATTCTCACATTAATGCTTAAAAAATCACAGGATCTTTACACACTTTGACAAGTGTACACTTTCCAACAGATGCAAAAAAAGACACGTACACCTCGTTTGAGACCCCAGTCCTTATATCAAAATATGATAAATATAGCAACGTCTAATATCACAATATGATAAATATGGTATCATCGAAGGTACAACAACGGCTTCGTTTGGTTTTATAATTAAATCCTGTATTAATAATATCTATGCGTAGTTTTTTAGTCTTTTTATCATATTTTTCATATAATCATATTATTACATTTACTGTGCTTAGTACACGCACTCTCTGTGGTTAATAGCTGTGTTAAAATAAGAGTATGTAAACACGACTGCGAAATAACGAATTTTGATTGGTTATGTGTTGTCAGATTCGCGTTTTGATTGACTGGTAGAAAATGTGAGCGTGGATCAAGAAAATCTGTTTCAATCAAGAAGTAAAAAAACAGCATTTTCCTTCATTTGTCGAATTATTTTTGAGAAATATTTTATAAAAGCAATAGAGGACTTTTTATGTGTTTACATAGCCTCATCCAAACACTCGGGGAGTTGGGAGAAGTCTCGACAGTTTACAAACCCTCGACTGCGTCTCGGGTTTGCATAACTGTCTCGAATTCTACCAACTCCCCCTCGTGTTTAGATGAGGCTATGTAAACACAGAAAACGTCCTCTATTCATGAAAATAATAAAAAGGAATGATTCCTTTTTATTATTTTCATAATTTGTTAATACGCAATTGAGCCTTTGGTCTGTAAGGTATTTGGTGATTAAACAGTCTGTCTGTCATATCGTTGGCCAGTGTCCCGCCCGATAACCTGTCAGAACAAATCAAATAAGGAAAAAAAATCTTTTGAATGGACCGGAACCTGGACACAGGACTCGAACCTGCAGCGGCTAATCACTGACTAATTCCTTCCTCTAACCACTAGGCTTATAGGAATCGACTTCTTTACTATACCACTGAAGAACAAGAAAATTTTAAAATGGGTAAAGAGGTTTAGTTTCTAAAGCACTATGGTGCTGCGTCGGTAGGGAATCCGAAATGGTTTATCAACTGAGTTTGTGTGGCAAATCAGTTGACCACCTCTTAATTCGCTCTAGCGAATCAAAGGGCTAACGATCGAAAGGTCGGCTTTCAAAATTTCTTTACTGTGGAAAATTGTGAAAGTTAGGTACGTATTACAGGGTTCGTGCTACTCCTTGAAGTGCTTGAAAAGCCCTGGAATTTAAAGTGGTACTATGATCAAAAAATCATTTCCTTTTTTTCTTCTGATTTTGAAAGCGTGTTCGCTTAACACCTAACTGGCAAAATTTTGAGCTTTGAGTTTTATCCAAAGGCTGTTTATTTTGAGTGTAAGTTTTGGATTTCATGGTCCGCCATTACTCACGTTCAAAACTGGCCGATTGGACCTCAGAGGGTTGGATCTAGAGAAAATGACGTCATTTACTCACTAGCTTAAAATTTCAGCGTGTAAACGCAATTTATTATATATGCAAAACACGGGTTGAAAAGTTTGAAAGCCCGAAACTCCCGTGCTGCATATTAATTAGGCCGCGTACACACGCATTGCATTCTTAAACTAGTGAGTGTTTGACGTCATTTTCTCCTTGACCCAGCTCTCTCAAGATTTTGAAGTTAGTAATGGCGGACCAATAAATAAGAAAATTCCAACTAAAATAAACAGGTGTCTTTTTAAAATCAGAACTTAAAACTTGGGTGAGTTAGTGTTTAGTTAACATAGTTTTGAAATCCAAAGAAAAAACAAAATTTTTTTTTGGTCGTAGTACCACTTTAATTTTGTACTTCAAGGGCACTTGAAAAGCCCTTGAAAAAAAGGGATTTTTTGGGAAAGTGCGTGGAAACTCCTTGAATTTTTGCTTAGGTGAAAGTTACAGAGATTGCATCATGCCAAGAGAAAATGAAGATCACGCTAAGTTAAAGACATGACATCTCAAAAATTGAGCTAATTGACTACTTTGGAAAGATTAACGCAAAAATTAAAATGCCTGTGCGTACACTTAACTTGCAGGATGTGGGGAAGAATATCAATGTAGGCTATTTCAGCAAAGAAAACACTGAAACAAGATGTATGGCATAGAAATATCCTTACAAACGCTCCTTGAAAACTCAATTTCTGGTTCTTGAAAACTCCTTGAATACTCCTGGAATTTTATATACAAAATCTAGCACGAACCCTAGTATTAATATTTATGCCATTCTGAACAGAATTAATGCTCAACAGTGATTGGGCCTAAACCCTGGTTTGAAAATGTTCCGCTTTGTGTCAAGTGTTGTAACCACCCTTTAAATTGTGTTAGCTATGTATAATTTCTCATCAGTGAATGTTATTGCAGGTCTTCTGCAGGGTTTATTAAGATGTATCTTTCAAGGTGGTTCCTCAGAAGAAAAAATTGTTGAACGATTGTCTTGAACTGGCCTTGAATAATGCCTGTTTAGAGAACTACAATAAAAAAGATAAGCCACCGTGTATTATTTTTTTTTTTCCCGTGTCGGAAAAGTCTTTCCTGTCACTCCCCCGCAAAGTAGTGTCTGTGGGTAGAGTCATCTGCGCGTACATTTGTTAGGCTTCAGGGGGTAGTAGAAATGAGTAGATTTTATCTGGTGGACACAGTAGAATATTTAATTAACCTGCAATGGCGTGGAAAAGTATTGTGGCGCGAATGGCGTTTTAGTGGATCTTTAACGAAAATATACCCTTATGGAGCTCAAGAATAGAAACTTCAATTGGATAAACAAGACAGGCGGGGAAAAATAAACATCTGGAATCTTAAAAGCGATGACTAATGGTCTTTGACAACAATAGGCCTTTTGCAACAAACGATCACATGGTACAAAATCCGCCATGCTGAGGGCAAGCTCATTATTATTCCCCCACTGGGACATTAAAACAAAGAGACCTGAACCAGTCAAGCTTGACTTGCCTTTGTTTTAATGTCCCAGTAGGGGAATAATCATGAGTTTGCCCTCCAGCATGGCGGATTTTGGACCATGTGATCGTTTGTTGCAAAAGGCCCATTGCATCTTTCGCCGTCGGATATGACAAAGTGAGGTTTGTTTGTAATATTATTTCACTAACTGTGCTGTTATGTACAACACTGAAACCAAATCTGTATGGGTGTAAAAGGAATCGAACGCCTTGAATGCATCACAGTGTTTACCAAGTCGCATCTCAGTCTTCTGTTATCTTACATTTATTTTGTACTCAACTCTGTACAGTTTTCAGGTAAAAAAAAAAAATTGAAAATGTGGCAGTGAGGAAATATTGGAAAGAAAGCTTGTTGTCTATTTTGTGCTTCACTATTCACGGAAAAGGTTTTTCCGAAAACGGTTTGATCTTGAACTGTGAGACTGAAGTTTATTTAGGCCATGTCCACACGTATCCGGAAATCTTTTTTTCCGCAAATATTTTTTTGCGGTTGCGAAAATTTTCGCGTCCACACGCAGCGTATTCGAATCGTTTACAGCCGTCCACATGTATCCGATTGTATCCGGAAATTTTCTGATTTGCTCTAGTGCCCAGTTCTTTTGCCGGAGAGAATCCTGAAATGAGCATTCGCATAATTGCGATTTGGCGTCATTTCTTCCGCGCCATAGCAACTGCAAGGTGTAAACAGTCGAAGCTTGTAGTTTATCACCCAAAAAAATGTCTAAATCTTCTGAAAAAGTCAAGAAAAAGTATGCTGATTCATATAAATGGACCGATGATGAAGTTGAACTACTGCTGACGGTCACGAAAGTAAAAGTATTTGTTGTGTAAATTTATCACAGCTCCATTTATCTGAAAGCATGACATCAAACTAGAAATCAGAGCAATTAACAAAGAAGACACAACCTTGCTGTACGCCATGTTTGTTTAATGCTCGCCGTGAAGACTGGATCCAAGAGAATGACGTAAGCGTATTCGCAAATTTGCGGATACGACCGTCCACACGTATACGTATTCGTATCGGATAAAAAAATTTCCACTCTGGAGAGCGTTTTCAAAAATTTCCGGATACGGCCGGAAAATACGCTGGATACGTGTGGACGTAAGCCGTATTCGTAAAAAAAAATTTGCGTTTTCACGTGAGGACGGGGCCTTAATCACGGATTGTGTTTCTTGTTTGCACGCACGTCATTTAAAGAGGAAGGGGTTTTTTTGCCTCTAATAGCAAATATTTCGTTTGTTTCAATAAATTTTACGCTGGAAACGGTTTTTGTGACATTTTTCGTCCAAATGAACGCCCAAATTAATATAAAGCTTTTAATTGACCTTTAGTAGAATATTTTTTGTAATTGAATCTTCTCTGTCAAAAATTTGCATAATAAGCACACTCAAGAAATTTAGTCGCATTTGCTTATTGTTCCAGATAAGAGTCCGCTCTCGGGTCAATAACCCTACAAAGGAGGCTTCCCGATCCGAAAGACGAAATGTAAATATTCAGTTAAATATTACATCAAAATGAAAAAACGAAAGACGGAAGTTTCTTGACTAAAAAGTACGTTATTCAACTCTGAAAGCGACGAACGATTAACACTCTTCGCTGTAGTTCATTCAATGTAAACAAAACCCTTGACACAAGGTGATCACGTCCATCTTTGTGGTTGCCTAGCTAGTTATCAATTTCTTCCTTTTGACATAATATCGTGCCCTTCCCCTTGATTCATAGAAGTCAGGGACTGCAGAAATTTTGGTGTTTTTAAGATGTCATTAATCTTTCGCTGAGAATTCGAAATTTAGAGTTTCATATAAACTTATTTTTTCTTCAAATGTCTTTTGGCCTGCCTTTAACCATGAAATTTTTGCGGATTGGCCATATTTTGAGGTTTGCGGGAACAAACTTTTGCTGCGCGAATTGACTGGAATTTCCGCTGGGAACTAATTTTTGCGGTTTTCTTTTCAAGCAGCAAGACTATTTTGAACTTCTCTTATTTTTTGGTAAAAACCCCTCAATCATTTAGAACGGGTGGAATGTAAAATGTGGCGAAAACAGTAGATTTTTCTCATTTACATTAGATTCGGACATGAAAAGTTCGACGTTTGAAACGAGCCTTAGAAGATGGTGTCCCTTAGAAAATGGTGACCTTTTGATTGACTCCTTTGAGCTCGTTTCTTATGCCCCAAAGACTGGAAAAGTATCGACTCAACCTTTCATGGCTTCGTTTTGTTTGCAGCAAGCTCCAATTGCTTTTTGTCAATGCAAATATCAAAATAAACGATCTTGTTTATCCTACTGTATGTGGATTAAAAGCCATGTTTAGTGATATTTCTTTTGCTCTTTTTAATATTGCTGGTATTTTTTTTTCTGCTGGAACTTATTTTTGCGGATCAAGTACCATCCGCAAAAACCCCGCAAAATAAAAGTGCTAACTCGGTAACTCCCAGTTATTGCGGTAGAATTTGCTGCAAACGTAAAACCAAAAAAAAAAAAATTGGCCTGTCATCAGATAAGACTGAAAAGAAGTGCAATTATGAAGCGGAAACAACATGTCCTTCCTTAGTGTGTGGCATAAACATTTGCTTATTGCAACTCCAGACATGCATGACATGCAGGAAAACGTCCGTCAGAGCAATTTGCAGTTAGTTTTTTGCAGACTATTTCACTTAAAAAGAGACTATGTCACGTTATTTTAGGGTGTTTCGGCGAAACCATTAGTTTATAAATTATTAACGAGTTTAAAACTCGAAAATGGTAATGTGGAATTCCTTTACCGATAAAGTTACAGTTACATCACAAACGAAATTATTCTGAGGAAAAACTGCATTTATCACCTAAGCCTAAAAAAGTAAAAGACCTCAAAATGGGACAGGACATTACAAAACAATTAAACACGTGAACGTGTGAGCCAAAGGGCCTCTGGTGGCACGACGTCTGGGTGACCCCTCAAATGGTCTTAATGACCCCGCACTTGAAAAAATTAACTGGAACGCTGCAGTTCAATATCACCCAACTCAGTGCCTTCTGTTTTTGTGTAACTCGTACCACAGGCAGCCCAGTGTACGCTCATAGAGCGTCTAGTAAAAGTAACACTTGAAAAAACACCTTGGTAAGTACCAGTAGAAAGTCTAAAGCATATGGAACACTGTCTTGCACAGTTTGTGAAAATATCACTCAACTCAAAACGACGACGACTCAAAACGTTTCTCGAGTCTTTGTTTTCAATATCATAATTTACATTCCTGGGTAGGCGGCTTTGTGTACGTTCTTAGCTATATCTTTTTTGTCCTTCCGATACATTTTATTTAATTTTTCTTATTTAAAGAGTATAATTTGTACACCAAAATTATGCAATAACAAATATAGGTTACCGTGCTCGTTTAAGAGTGAAACACCATCGTACCTGTCTATCTCGATTATCGTAGATCGAAACAACAAAATTCGCCATGTTCCCGGAATGCCCGCAAAGAGTTATGGGTCATTCACAACTTCTCTCACGTGTTTTGAGAACTGTTTTAGCGAGTATGATCGACTTACAAAGTTTCACATTTGATTCAATTTATAAATATTGACACACCATATGCGCAATGCAATACTGAGGCCATGTGAGCGTTAGCTCTACTAATGGAATTGGGCCCACACAAGGACAGCGAAAAACTCTGACTCTGACCACCCTTGTCAGAGTTTTTCTCTGTCCTTGAGTGGGTCCAATTCCATTAGTAGAGCTAAGGCTCACATGGTCTATCTGGCTAGAAAACTAGCACTTCACATTACGCCCTAATAGTTAAGTCTGTTGATATATAAGTGCTACACGGCCAACGTTTGCAAAAGACTTAAACCATCCTTGAGCTACTGTGGCTTGTTAGTCCAGTGGTTATAGGAAGGGGTTAGTCAGTGAGTAAAGTGAGTAGCCACTGCAGGTTCGAGTCTTGTGTCCGGAAACTTGGATTGTGTTGTAAGATGATTATCCCTGCATTTCTTTCAGACTGTCAGTGTTCTGAAATAACGACAGTCGTATATTTGAAGACAGATTAATGTACTTAAGTATTGCCATAATATGAGTCTGGAGAACGTCGAGTGAGAAGATATGGATTCAAGCCTACGTACATATTCCTGAAATATTCCGATTTCTGAACCACTGAGCTGTTTTAGGAATGAAGTCTGGGCCTTTACTTGGGGCCAAATTTCTCCGTATTGTAGTTGCTCTCGTAATTTACATTTGTTTGGCATTGTTAGCAGCTTCTACTGGTTTTTAGTGTAAGTTATTGTTTCACTTGTTTAGTCTTTTGTTTTTGGCTAAGGTAGGGAGCGAATCTCATAATACATTAGGAGAGCTGACTCCTTGCATGCAAATCACTGGCTCTTGAGAAGCGAATATGTAATTGCCGTTTTACTTATCAGTCTTCGGCTCCGGTGAGATGTCAGTAACGCCAAGAAGGGGCGTCATTACCTTTACTCATAAAAATGACAATTATAAGGCTTTTTGAGATAACTGAAGACCGATCTCGTTGCTCAACACGGACTACAAGATTGCTATCAAGGCAGTCACTGCTATATAATTGCGAAAGTTTTACAAAATCTTACATACGGAGACCAGACAGGTTACATTAAAGGGCCGCTTCATTGGGAGAAATGTCCGTTTAATAGGGGGTATTTTAAATTGTACGGGAATGTTGGACATTCCAGGTATAGCATTGTTTCTAGACTTTAAAAGGCCCACGGCACCCTTGAATGGAATTTCATTACAAGAGCTCTGGAGACCTCTGTGGAATAATCATCTCGTCACCATTGGCGGAAAATCAGTGATTTACAAGCGTTGATATGGAGGTTTTTGACCTTCGCTTCCTTCTAAAAGAAATGTAAGGTAAGACTAATTTTCTACACTATATGGGCCTGTGTAATGCTATTCGAAAGCAATGGACAGTGTGAAGCTATTCGCAGTAACCATGAAAAGGAATTTTTTTTCTCTAGGAGAATTACCGCACAAAACACCAGTCCTTTGAATTGTAAGCAAGAACGCACTTTTCAAGTTTGTAAGATTTTTAAAAGTCCTACATCGGAGGCTTGACTCTCTAAGCTCTCTAGTTGTCAATTTAAAATAAACCATCAAATCCTATACATCCGCGACAACCTCTCAGGTCAAAATTATTTACAGTGACGAATGCCAAGCATGCGGTGATAGGCAGACATTAGAGTATATGTTTGTGGAGTTCCCGCACGCCCACTCTTTGTTAACCTTTTTACCTTCTAGTGGAACTTTGGGAACTCGTCCATCGTAGCTTTAACAAACACAGATAAAATTTATGGACAGCACCCTGAGGAACAATCCTTTCACATTCTCAATTTTTTCTTGATTGTTGCTCTATTTTATATCTATTTTGCGGTTGGTTATTTTAATTCAATCTTGTTTTGTATTAAAATTAAATAAACAAATAAAAAAGCAAAATTTACTTATCGAAAGATGTGTCGTCTTGAACCTCATTTTTGCCCTAAACGTCAAACGTTTATGTGCTAATTAACCTCACTAGCCTCGTTTGCACTGACAAAATACAAAAGAAATGTTGCTTGAGAGCGAGGCTAGCGAGTCTAATTAGCACGTAAACAAAAGAATATTTTTTTGGCCGCCATTTATGCATTCGGTCTATGCAGTGCTCTGTGCTAAAGCTAGCGTATATTTCAATTTAATTTAGGTATGTACATTTACAATGTTTGTTAAAATCCGTACTTCCATGATGATAAAGAGATTTCCCGGCTGTTTCCGTTCTTATTGCAGGGAGATGCAAAAGACTGCTCTGCCGGGTAGTTTGAGCGGGTAAAACGCTGTTGACCTCCTGCAACATGCGCAGATCCCAGCACAATATTCTAATATCGGTCTGCTCATTGAAACAATGATGGCATTAGCACTATGTGCTGGGTCAGTACGCAGCTATTACAACGGCTTTCGGGATTGGCTCAGAAAACAATGGACCAAAACAAACAACCAATCAACGATGGACCCTAACCCTAAAACAATAGAGCTGCGTCTTAAAGGGTTCCCATGAAATTAGAGGTTGTACTTTACCGACCAGCCGTAGAAACAATAGCTTTGGCATATTCGTTCCAGCCAAGGTATTCGTCAAAGATATCACCCAAATACTTAAACACAGTAACGCACTTTAATTTATGGCGGACCCATTAATAGTGACCTAGAACTGATTTATCTTAGCACGTTTCTGGGAAGAAACAAACAGCATTCTCTCAATCTTAGTTATGTTGACAAATAAGTATTTGAATGACACTCAATTGAAAACCTCTCTAAACAAGTGAAAATATAGGTGGTTTTCACGTTACATCATCACCGCCATGTTGGTGGACGAAAACAAAAGATCTCTCATTAGCATTTTTTGTTCGTCCACCAGCAATTTTACAATACACCATTGTCACCTCAGTCTCAGCATAGTTAATCGAGAGACTTGTTTTGAAACATGAAAACCTTCAAAGCGAGAAAAATGTTGTCCCAATCAATGTTGAATGGACCGTGATCCTGCACAATCTTTTGTTTCGCTTCGTACGAGTTTGCAAATTTAGTTGCGCATAATTTAATTGAAGGATTTGATTTGTTATCTTCTCGAAAAAAAAGGTGTGTTTTGTGCAGGGTCAAGGCCAAAAATACGGAGAAAAACATGAAACTATGAAACTTGTCGAGTTTCATAACCATCTCCTTGTATTAACTATTGTCTCAAGAGATCGATTGAAAACCCCCTATTTTCTCTGGGTATCAAAGGTGATGAGTATCTATTGTTATCTGCGCAACGCCCACTTAATTTACATGATCAAGGCTGTTCCCCTGGGAATTGGCTATAAGGAATTGGCTATTTAACAAAGTTTTGCAGAGCGTTCGTTCTCTTTATCGTAAAGTAGTCAACGACCTACGTGCTGCGCTTTTTACACCGTTGGTGATGTCCGATACCGAGGAAGGACAGGAAATCGAAAGAGTAGCCGACACAAGAAGGGAGCACAGCGAGTCTGCGACCACAGAAACCCTGCGTTGGTTCAGCACGTTTTTGGACTATTTAAGGATTACCTGTTAACTCCACTTGATTCTCAGGAAAAGAAACTCGCGTCCAAGCATATGATCGACAAAGTCACAGTGGAACTGAAATACAAAGTTTTTCATTCGCTGTTTTTTTGCCAAGGTAAGTGACATTGTGTTGATTTTATTTGAAACGCGAGCTTGAACCACCAAACAGCCTTGTTCTTGAAGTTTTTCATCGATCGCTCATACTTTCGTCTACGCGGTATCGAAATAGTGGCATGGCTCCAAGCCTGTAAGTGTAATTTATGAAAAATTGTTACTAGCTCTTAAAAGAGCCCTCCGTCTCTTTTGTGATAACAGATTTCATGCTATTCCATCATTCTCCTCATATATTTTGCCAATCGATATGCGCTGCTCAGCATGACACAGTTTCCAACCTTACGCACGATATTTGTAATAATTCTCTGCCGAAGAAGCGAAGCGAAGCGTTCATAAACACCATGCTCGTTTCGGCTCAGCTCTTGGTAACTTTTAGGTCACTGAAGTTTTTTAGATTACGGAATTCTCTACATCCCGACTAGGCGTTCGCTTACAAAAATGTCTTTGAAAAACGAATTCGAAAAATTCCCCCTTACAATACTTGGAGTCAAAAACGATAATGTTTAGGTTAATTCAGCACTTGCCTTATTAGACTGACTGCTGGCTGTTATACACAATTGTGGTCTCTTTCATAAAGAAGCCTTTCAAGGTAATCATGAACCAAGTTATCGTACTCTATAAATGTTTCATTTAACTATATAAGTTGTGTTCGTTGACTGACAATAATGTAATGGTTTCCTGTCGGTTTATTAGCTGTTACTGTTTCATTAATTTATACTGCAGCCTCGATTAGCATTGCCTCACTCGTGTAGTATATACTGCAACCAGCCTTAAATTTGTCTTTAAAAACTGAATTAAACTTTGTTTTGTCGAGATGACAGACTAAGAAACCTCTTTTTCAAACAAAATGCATATTTTTCAAATAATTTACCTACGTAATAACACTAAAACAATTATTCACCTCGCCTTCGGTGAATAATTTCTTGTGCTTGTTTCGCTCGCGCTGATTGCCAAACTTGGAGGTGATTAACCAACTACTATTAAACTCCGAGTAGCCTTTTCACGGGTCGGTAAATATTCATTACCATTCAACTGAATAAGTGTCAATTATTCTTATGTGCTAGTTAGAGAAGTACACATGCACGGTGAGATAAATTTCAAACAGTTTCTTCTCGAGTCTTTAAACGAACCACGTTTTGTCGTTTCGTACTTGGAGTTACGGTACCTTGTCTTTTTCCATCTCAACGTCTGGCATCTGTGCCCATCCATCAGTTGGTAATAGGTATTAGGTCGTTGCCAATTTTCTCGCTGTTTCCAAGATTCACGCAGTGGCTCTCGATAACAAAATTAAGTGCGCTTCCAGGAGGCTCAATACCATTCAGTACGCTATCCTTTCATCTATCCTTTTTTTATAATAATAACATTGATAATAGTAATAATTATAGTAACAATAGCAACGTTATTTTGGACTGTCCAGCAAAGTTCGACGACTTTGAACATGACAGAGACATATAGGGTGAGGTGAGAAAAGCCGTATAGATAACTTCATCTTATAATTCAACAGAGTACATTGCACACAAAGCAGAACATTAAAAAAATGCGAGGATGCTAACTCTTGTCCAGGATTCAAAGCGTAAGCGCAAATTTGCCGGCTAGCAAAGAAACATGGTCTGGACTCAAGCTTTCCGTCGCGAATGGCGCGTGATCAACAGGCTGGGATCCTTTTTCCCGCTCGCCCCACTCTCCATGCTGTTGATCGCGCGCAATTCGAGATGGTGAGCCTGTGTGCAAACTGAAAGATTGAAAAAGTCGTAAGTATTTCGCATGCGAGAACTAAATGCCTGCTGACAAGAACCAAATATTTGATCATAAGATATCAAATTTCTCACAATTGACAAGCTTTGGTAAAAAAGGTTGCTACACTTGCGGCTTGCATGGGCCCCTTCTTGCTCTTTGTGATTTTGCTGAGAATGTTTTCAGGCTCAATGAAATCGCAAAAAATAAGAATGATCAGCCCCAAATTTGACGTTCATATAAATGAAAGTAGTGTATTTGCGATCGTTGCCGCGGCTAACGCGCATTTTGTCCTTGGTAGGCTGAAATGCTTGCTACTTTTGTGATAAAATGTTACTAGCAATTTTTTCTTACACCTCAATTATTCTCTACATATCTCGGATACAGAAAGAAGTACGACAACGAATCACAATATAAGGAGCTTTAGCAAGGACGCCACAAAAAATGGGTTTAATGAGCATTATTTCGTGAATCATACATTTTCTTTTGTTATTCAACATCCTTTATTTAACTTAAATACTTCATGAATATTTAACTAACTGAAAGTCCGGGGAGGGCTTGATAATGTAGCAGGGAAGAGCGGGGCTGATGAATTGAATAAATTGCTAATTATAAATACAAGGGCAATATCTATAATAAATACCCGGTATTTATCTGTATATTGCCCTGCTGCTCTGGGCAATATACAAATAAATCCCTTCCATTTATAATGAGCAATTAAAGCAAATCATACACGTCCTTTGACCCCGCCAAACATTGTGAGAAAATTTCTCTCTTTAACAGAAATATAGAAATTTATTCTGCAACTATAGAAAATACAGTAGTATTCCATTTATCATGCAGCCTATGTGTTCACTCTAAGAAAATTTTAAGTCTTTGGATATTACAAACGAGCAATTCTGGAACATAACACTGTTTGATCCTTTCACAGTCGCGTTGTTGTCATCTTGGCAAAATCTTTTTACTTCGTCATCAACTAACTGATCTACTTTCTCTTTTAAACGAGGACTCGGCTTCCCTTTCTACTACGGATCCTTCGGATCGACAATTTAATGCTTTAGAAATCTCAATTTTGGTAGAGACATCGGGCCTCTGATACCTTTTGTAAAGATCTGATATCTCGGTGGCCCGTACGATCCATAATCTACTTATCTGAGATTCCTTTTTCCAGTCGATATTTTGCTGTTGCCCTCAGACTGTGATTCCTCAATTGGCCCTGTAGGTCTGCGTCTTTACACATTTTCCTCACAACGTTTCCAAGCTTTTGTCCAAAAGAAGTATTTTGCGTTAGGAAAATTTCGTCGTCACTATCCATTGCCGCTCTAACAAGTGTACTGGCCTCCCCAAAATATACCAAGACAAAAATAAAAAATACACAAAAGGTTTGAAATTTGATTGTTGTCGGCTTACCAAACAAACAATGCGCTATTGTTCTCCGTTTCTCACCTAAGTGAGAACAAGTGCTTTGAACAAATTGTGACCCGTGAAACGCCCTTTCTCGATGCTGTGTGAAAACCTTTACAATACTTAAAATGAAATACGTCATTGCCTGCGGTCGGATCAAAAAATGACAAACAAACAGATGTCAAAAACAAGTGGCCAATTATTGCCCTGTGAAAGACGACCTTTATGTAACCTATACCTCATGAATAATATCATGAAATAAGTTACATAAATCCCTCGAACGTCGGTATTAAGCTATATACATCCCTGGGGCCTACGGCTCACGGGATGTATATGGCTCAATACCTCCGTTCTCGGGCTTTATCTCTTACAAAACAATAGTTCTGCACGCCACGAACGTGCGTTTGACATTTTTTTAATATTACTTTAACGTTCTCGTTCTGACAACGACGTGAAATGATCAAATTTGAGGTTGTGTGAGGAACAGAAGCACCTGACGTTGAATTTTCAATTTCCTCTGTAATTATTATCCACACCGTTCTCACCAATTTTATTCTTGGAATGTGGCCACACTTTTCATGCCGAGCGACTTGGAGCGATCGCAAAATTATCAGCCGTCGTCTTCGTCCATGCATAAGGTGCCAAATGTCAAGAGCGCCGACTTGGGAGAGGATTAATTTCCAATGGAGGTTTTGCACGGCAGCCATGTTGCATAGCAGGAGCACTGAAAATGTTTTGCATTAGAAAGAACCGTGCAAAACCTCTATACTCGGTAATTAGTACGGGTAATCGAATGGTGACGAGGGAAATTTGGGAATTATCTCGCGCTCGTTTTCAAAATTAAACAATCCTTTGGATTGAAATTATCCGTAGAGGCCGAAACGCGGGGTCGGGGTCGGGGTGTCTTCTTTTTCCAAATTTGTTTCAAATTTTTTTTTGAATGTTTAGCATCTGTCCTTCATTTATGTTGGAAATTAGTCAAAAACATAAGGAACACCCGGAAGCTCTTAGTTTGTTTTTCGAAATTAAGAGAATTTTCAGCTAAAATTAGAATTTTTTTGTGGGGAATATACGCTAACTCCTAGAGACACTAAAGACACGCTTTGCTCCACATCTTAAAACCACATTTTAACGTTTACTTCGAAAAACCTCCTCCGCAATACAATTAAAACGAAACAAAACATAGTCAAGTTCCACGATAGCCGTCACCCAACGTTCTCATTTGGTTGTTTTCGCAAAAGTATTCTCAATGTTGTGGTATTTTGTATCGTAATATTGGATTCGATCCCTTAACGTACGAATAAGATTGGCTAGCAACTTCTTGTGCGAGTCTGACTCTACTACAAACCATTTGTAGTAAAGTCAGACAACAACATTGACAACAACACGGACAGGGTGACCCTATTCGATGGAATGATAGAACGGAACGGCGGAATTGCGGAATGCACGGAATATTGTAAAATACAGAATATATGGAATATTATAATAAAGTTTCTACATAACGCACGCCCTCATTGGTTTAAACAGCGTGCTTTAAGAGAGTACAAAGCACGGAACAAACGAAAGCTCAAGCCATCACCCGCATAAATGGCAGATGAATTTCGGAATTTTACTTTGGCTATTATTGAAGCAGTCAGTTAAAGGCTTGCTCAGATATTCTGTCAAGTGCTTTGGATGGAAGACCTCAACCGTCGCCCGGTCCAGCAGTTCTTTCAAGCTCAGAAAGTCCTCAAGCTGGAGTTCTTCATTCGCAAAATTCGCAACAGGTTTTCAGATTCCAGCCGCAAGCAATGAACAGTTTGTTTTCCAATTGTCATGTCGGAAACGTGCAGGTTTTCATGGGCAACAATTCGGCCGGTTTTCACGCAACTTAATTATTTAGATCCTCTTTTTTGCTGTTTTTTACGGACTGAAACTGAACATTGAGGCACTTGTTTTTCCATAAAGTCGAATTTTGTGTGATTTCCACTTTCCAGTTGATTGATGTTTTGACAAGCCTTTGTTTCATTAACCAATCAAATAATTTTCAACATTCTTATAAGCGCTCTGATTGGTCCAAATTAGCGTGCTTTATCAGAGTATAAAGCACTGTGCTGACGACATCTCAGTTCGCCACAAGCAGCGCGCGCCTTGAAAATAGAGTAGAGGTTTTGAAAAAAAATTACTTGTTCTTTATCATAAAACAAATAAAGAAGCCTTGACTGTGCTCTGTTCTGTTGTAAAGCACTTAGGGAGAGGCTAGAGCACTCAAGAAGTAGGGAGAAACACTCGCCTATCGGCTCGTGTTTCCCCCTTTACTTTTTTTGTGCTCTAGCCGCTTCCTGCGTGCTTTACAACAAAACAGAGCACAGTCAAGGCTTCTTTATTTGTTAATTCTAAAATACGGAAAAAATCGAATATTTTGAACCACGGAATATACGGAACATTCTAAAGCGCGGAATGAGAGGAAAGTCTTTTAATAATAAATATTGCATATTTTGCCCGTGAGTAGTCTGGGTAGGATAACATAACTTCGGACGATAAATTTACATTTCCTCGCCACAAAAGGTATAAAGATGTGTAATAGACAAGAGTTCACCCCTGGGCGATATGATTCCCCGCTTCCGTCTTTGTGCCTCTCCGACTGTGTCGAAACATCGCGGGCGCACTTTCCTACACTCTGAGAAAGAAAAATGGAGAAAGACGATTGTAAGCGTCTCAATTGCCTTAAAAACATAATGTACGACATGTTATCGTTTCTTTTTCAGGCCGATTTGCTAAGTCATTGCCTTTTTGAAGGTCTTTGAACCTGCTTCATTCGAACACGATTTCCCTCGCAGATGTTGTTATGATTGCTCTCAGGCGGACCACTTTCTGTCGCTGTTCTTGTTATCGATCGGTAGAAGAATAAATACATTACGGGTGGTTGCTATTTGCTGGGCAATAAAGTTTGAAAGCAAATATTTCTATGAAAGATCGAAAAAATGGTGTCAACCGAGTCCTGTCTTATTTTTTTGGGTGGTTCCGAGCTGTTTTAGGCTTAATTTTGCCACATCTTTTTCGACCACCAGTTAGAGAATCAAGAAAATTGACAAGGCAGGCAACACCGAGCCGCCGACAAGTGACCTCTTCATGTTCAAGCGGAAACTGACGCCAGACCAGTGAAATTCTCACGTTAAAAACACCAGCATCCGATCGATTGAGGATGTCCTCATACCTTCGCTGAATTTGAGCTTCACTGCAACCCGACCGTTGCCAAGCGTTGCCAAGCGTTTCCCAGCGTTGGCAAGCCAACGTTCGCGGTCCATATATTCTTTGTTTCAAAATATTCGATTTTTTCCGTGTTCCTGATTTCGAAAACAAACTTGACTAATCTCCACCATAAATGAAGTTAAATGGTGTATGGTTTACATTACTAAAATAAATATTTATTAGCTTAGCTTTTCGATGATCTCTCTAGTATGGAGTGTTTTATTACTCTTTTACAGATTATCCCTATGACATATGTTTTTTGTCTTTTAAAATTTAATACATACAGTTTTTGCCATTTAATTTGAATAAATAAAACAGCGAAACAAATAGCTCCTACGCCAAGCATGCAAGGGAGAAAAGGTAGCGGTATGTCAATCTTCAATACTTATCAAATGACCATGTAGTGTGTAGACCATCACAAACAAAACAATTTGTGTAACCTGATCTGTAGACCCGAGCGCCGGTGCTTTGTCGGTCCAGTTTATTTCAACAACTTGGGAATGCGTAATACCTGGTACAGCGGTCTTTCAAGTGTGCCTTTTTGTCATAACATTGATGCCTGAACACTATACACTTTTGAGAAAAGCAATGTCAATTTTCTTTATAACAACGATAAAGTCATTGAAAATGATAGATGAATGAAAGGAATACATACAAGCCGATTTTTGGCTCACATAGATATCTTTGATTCTATATGCACTTTTTTATAGTCTCAACCAAATCTCAGGGAATTGTTAGCATTAGCTGGTAAAACTGTGGCAGAAATCATTAATTAATGTCGAAAAAAATATTTCGTAACACTCCTTGTTTGCCTTTATAATAGACATTCTGAACATTGTCACTGTCAATGGTATTCCACTGTTTGAGGATTATCCTGGATGACTGCTTGTGATTACAGTAGTGAAAACAATTATTTTCACCAGGAACACGAAAGGACTCGGTAAGGTAGAGCATGTGTTTTGTAAAAAGTGGAGTGGTAACAGAATCTAAGTAGGTTGCTATATATTTTTTCTGTTGAGAAGTTGCAGGCGGAGACAATTAAGTCCACACTGAATCGGCTTAGTCGGATCCTGAAATTTGAATTTCCTTGCCCATCGGGCAAGTAGTCAAAATCCCACTAGCCCCGGGTTATCTTAGCACTATATAGCTGGTGAATCTGCAAATAAATATGGCGCACAACAAGACTTTAAGTTTGGCAAGCCATGTGCTTTGTCAAGTGACTACAGTAGCTCCTATTTGCGTAATCGAACAGTTTCTGGATATGAATATATCTAGAGAGTCTGTAAATTTTAAAGAAAGTCATAATGCGAATCGAAGTATGCCTTAGTTTGTAGACCATACAGCAACCCTTCCCTGTTACATTTGTCCTCTTGGTGACAAGAGACATCTTCGATCCGTTGATGTTGGTGTTTGATGATTATTTTATCGTCACTCGGCGTAATTTCAGTTAAAAAAAACAAAACAAAACAAAAAAAACAACAACAACAACACCAACCCGGTGCGTCCAACACATCACGCATGCGCACAACCATTTCACCCGGTCAATAAGTAGCCATCTCAAGTGTATTAAGGCTTGACCAGCCTTATTTTTATTTGACGGGAAAGCATTTGTCCAAGGCCTATGACAGTTGGCAGGCATTCATCACATTCTTGTCACGTGACCCTGGGTATCTTCTACTTTTAAAACACCTTAATCTTTGAAGTATAAATGTTCCCCATTTTTGAATAATGGATATAAACGTTAAGTTTGGATCACGAGAGCAAAATGTCATGCAAAATATTTTGGCAAAGTAATAACACCGATTACAAAATTTTACGCTAAGTTTCATGCACATTGGACAAATGCTTTCCTTGAAATAAAAATGTGCATAATAATTAGGCTGGTCAAGCCTTGATACACTTGAGATGGACAGCTGTTTAGGCCTTGCTGGGCCTCACCAGCATGGCGTTGCTAACATACCAGGGCGGGTGTTTTAGGTACCCCCTTTTTAAGTGCCAGCTCCAAATTCTACGAATGTATTTGGAGCTGCCACTTAAAGGGATGCCTACAACTTTCTTTGGGTACGCTATGCTGAAATGAGTCCCTGCAAGGCCGAAACAGCTGTTCATGGTTGCTAACTGACCGTGTGAAATGGTTGTGGGAATGCGTGATATGTTGGCCACTCCGGGTTGGCGTTACGGTGTGTCGACTTGCTTTTTTTCTAATTTGTTAACCGCGCTGTCTAACGCCATTTGCTCTGCATTTCCAACTCTAAAGAGACGTATATTTTTTAGCATGGAGCAAAAACGTATCTACGGTAAACCTTCATTCACTGAAAGTGGCGGTATTAATGAACTCCCTCCAGCAGGACCTGCCAAGAAAAAATCAAATCAATCACCCGACTCGAGTAAATTAAAGCATAAACCTTAAGCTGGACCCAAATTATTGCACGAAAAAGTAAGGGGCATTTCAGTTGTCTTAATATGTATGGTTATTTTGTACTAAACTCTACAGTCGACAGGTAAAAATAAGTGGAAATGTGACGGCGAAGAATCATTTGAAAGAAAGCTTGTTGTCCATTTTGTGCTTCAT
>NC_090892.1:64328282-64345782 GCF_036669925.1 Montipora capricornis | reverse complement strand
CGTCAGGGTTGCCCTCTTTCAGGGATGTTATTTGTGATTGCTATTGAGCTTTTAGCGCAGTCAATCAGACACTCTGATATTATTAAGGGAATCAAGATTCAAGCTAACCAAGAAGCAAAGCTAACTCAGTACGCGGACGACACAACCGCTCTGTTGGCAGATGTACAATCGGTTGCGAATCTCTTCGAATTGTTGACCAAATTCGAAAGTTGTTCTGGATTAAAGATAAATCAATCGAAATCTGAAATGCTTTGGCTAGGATCACTAAGTCACCGGAATGACGCAATTTGTAACCTTCGGCTCAGCCATATATGCCTTAGGCGTTCACTTCTCTTATAACCACGAAACCGCTGTTAAAAAAAATTTCTTAGAAAAATTGGAAACATTAAAAAAGACCCTTAATATGTGGTCTCAAAGAGACATTTCATTACAAGGTAGAATTAACATTGTTAAAACCTTAGCTTTGTCTAAGCTTATATTTGTATGCAGCGTCTTGGAAACTCCGGAGCATTTTGCAGACGAACTTAACAAACTAATTTTTGATTTTATTTGGAATTATAAACCGGCGAAGATTCGTAGAACAACTCTGATTAAAAGTAAAAAAGAAGGTGGCCTAGACATGAAAGATTTCTCTTTCTTCGATAAAGCGTTGAAACTTACTTGGGTCAAACGACTTTGTTCCGAAATTAATGCTCCGTGGAAGTATATTCCAACCTATTTCTTAGCCAATGTAGGTGGAATAGAGCTGTTTAATTGTAATTACGACACGAAACTTCTTAATCTTAACAAACATATTCCATCGTTCTATAAACAAGTCATCTGTTACTGGCAAGAAATTAAGATAAGCACTCCTGGAAACAAAGAAGCTGGGCTGCAGGAAATCATCTGGAACAACAGATTTATAAAGGTTAATGGAAAATCCGTTTTTTACTCTAAATGGTGCCAAAACGGCATCAAGCAAATAAAAGATCTCTTCAACGTTCCGGAAAACTGTTTTTTTCCGTTTGGAGTGCTAGCCGACAAATTTTATATAAAAAGATGTCATTTTTTAACCTACCGCAGCCTTGTATCGGCCATACCGAGTGAATGGAAAAAATGTTTGTTCAAAAATGAAAGCAATCCAACACCTGCATTAACCACATGTACTTCAAGTAGACCCCTCTCCTGTAAGACCTTATATCAAGAACTTCTCACCCGGCAAAAATTACCCAGTCCCACCGCCGAAAAAAGGCTTGAACATTATAACTTTCAGCGTGACGATTTTTGTAAGATTTACCTTCTACCTTTTAAGGCTACAAAAGAAACAAAACTAATTATGTTCCAATACAAAATCATTCACCACATCTTATTTACTAACTCATTATTGTATAAACTGGAAAAAGTTTCGTCTCCGCACTGTCCATTCTGCCCCGCAATACATCAAACTGTTACACACCTGTTTGTTGAATGTGCGCAAGCGTCAAACTTTTGGTCTGAATTTCAAAATTGGATTTTGCAATTAAGCAACCTTCAGTTACATCTGTCCCCCCAAGAAGTGATGTATGGAATTATTCGCCAATTGAGTCCACCTTGTTTAGCTCTCAGTCATCTCATAATACTCGGAGAGTATAAATAAATAAATAATCTCTTATTGATTTCAAAAGATTAGTGCAGGATAAGATAGAACTTGAAAAATACATTGCTGTTACCTCCGGACAAAAAACACTTTTCTTTTCTAAATGGCAGCACTTTACACATATTCTTGTTTATTGTACATAAGAGTGTTTTCCGTCAATGTACCGCATTTTAATTTTGGTTGTATTCAGTAACCTTTGCAGTTTGTTTGTTTTGTATACTGTGCAATATTATAGCGATTGTAAGTACTTGCAACTTTTGTTTTGTATTTTATTTTTTCTTTCTACTTCGCATTGCTTTTTATGTTGTAAATTAATACGGTTTGAAAAGTACTGTAGTCATTGCACTGTTAGTATTGTAACTAAAGTAACTTTTGTTAATAAATATTGTGTCTTAAATAAAAAAACATCGTTGACAGGAAGTCCTCGCTGTGTTCATTCTGGCAAGAGATTAATAGATAGATTACCATAGTTTTTAACGTAACAAAGTTTTCCTTTGTCACACTTGTGTAAATAAAGAGAGGGTCCACAGTGTGGAAGTCCAACCACAGTGTGGAAGTCCAACCACAGTGTGGAAGTCCAACCACAGTGTGGAAGTCCAACCACAGTGTGGAAGTCCAACCACAGTGTGGAAGTCCAACCACAGTGTGGAAGTCCAACCACAGTGTGGAAGTCCAACCACAGTGTGGAAGTCCAACCACAGTGTGGAAGTCCAACCACAGTGTGGAAGTCCAACCACAGTGTGGAAGTCCAACCACAGTGTGGAAGTCCAACCACAGTGTGGAAGTCCAACCACAGTGTGGAAGTCCAACCACAGTGTGGAAGTCCAACCACAGTGTGGAAGTCCAACCACAGTGTGGAAGTCCAACCACAGTGTGGAAGTCCAACCACAGTGTGGAAGTCCAACCACAGTGTGGAAGTCCAACCACAGTGTGGAAGTCCAACCACAGTGTGGAAGTCCAACCACAGTGTGGAAGTCCAACCACAGTGTGGAAGTCCAACCACAGTGTGGAAGTCCAACCACAGTGTGGAAGTCCAACCACAGTGTGGAAGTCCAACCACAGTGTGGAAGTCCAACCACAGTGTGGAAGTCCAACCACAGTGTGGAAGTCCAACCACAGTGTGGAAGTCCAACCACAGTGTGGAAGTCCAACCACAGTGTGGAAGTCCAACCACAGTGTGGAAGTCCAACCACAGTGTGGAAGTCCAACCACAGTGTGGAAGTCCAACCACAGTGTGGAAGTCCAACCACAGTGTGGAAGTCCAACCACAGTGTGGAAGTCCAACCACAGTGTGGAAGTCCAACCACAGTGTGGAAGTCCAACCACAGTGTGGAAGTCCAACCACAGTGTGGAAGTCCAACCACAGTGTGGAAGTCCAACCACAGTGTGGAAGTCCAACCACAGTGTGGAAGTCCAACCACAGTGTGGAAGTCCAACCACAGTGTGGAAGTCCAACCACAGTGTGGAAGTCCAACCACAGTGTGGAAGTCCAACCACAGTGTGGAAGTCCAACCACAGTGTGGAAGTCCAACCACAGTGTGGAAGTCCAACCACAGTGTGGAAGTCCAACCACAGTGTGGAAGTCCAACCACAGTGTGGAAGTCCAACCACAGTGTGGAAGTCCAACCACAGTGTGGAAGTCCAACCACAGTGTGGAAGTCCAACCACAGTGTGGAAGTCCAACCACAGTGTGGAAGTCCAACCACAGTGTGGAAGTCCAACCACAGTGTGGAAGTCCAACCACAGTGTGGAAGTCCAACCACAGTGTGGAAGTCCAACCACAGTGTGGAAGTCCAACCACAGTGTGGAAGTCCAACCACAGTGTGGAAGTCCAACCACAGTGTGGAAGTCCAACCACAGTGTGGAAGTCCAACCACAGTGTGGAAGTCCAACCACAGTGTGGAAGTCCAACCACAGTGTGGAAGTCCAACCACAGTGTGGAAGTCCAACCACAGTGTGGAAGTCCAACCACAGTGTGGAAGTCCAACCACAGTGTGGAAGTCCAACCACAGTGTGGAAGTCCAACCACAGTGTGGAAGTCCAACCACAGTGTGGAAGTCCAACCACAGTGTGGAAGTCCAACCACAGTGTGGAAGTCCAACCACAGTGTGGAAGTCCAACCACAGTGTGGAAGTCCAACCACAGTGTGGAAGTCCAACCACAGTGTGGAAGTCCAACCACAGTGTGGAAGTCCAACCACAGTGTGGAAGTCCAACCACAGTGTGGAAGTCCAACCACAGTGTGGAAGTCCAACCACAGTGTGGAAGTCCAACCACAGTGTGGAAGTCCAACCACAGTGTGGAAGTCCAACCACAGTGTGGAAGTCCAACCACAGTGTGGAAGTCCAACCACAGTGTGGAAGTCCAACCACAGTGTGGAAGTCCAACCACAGTGTGGAAGTCCAACCACAGTGTGGAAGTCCAACCACAGTGTGGAAGTCCAACCACAGTGTGGAAGTCCAACCACAGTGTGGAAGTCCAACCACAGTGTGGAAGTCCAACCACAGTGTGGAAGTCCAACCACAGTGTGGAAGTCCAACCACAGTGTGGAAGTCCAACCACAGTGTGGAAGTCCAACCACAGTGTGGAAGTCCAACCACAGTGTGGAAGTCCAACCACAGTGTGGAAGTCCAACCACAGTGTGGAAGTCCAACCACAGTGTGGAAGTCCAACCACAGTGTGGAAGTCCAACCACAGTGTGGAAGTCCAACCACAGTGTGGAAGTCCAACCACAGTGTGGAAGTCCAACCACAGTGTGGAAGTCCAACCACAGTGTGGAAGTCCAACCACAGTGTGGAAGTCCAACCACAGTGTGGAAGTCCAACCACAGTGTGGAAGTCCAACCACAGTGTGGAAGTCCAACCACAGTGTGGAAGTCCAACCACAGTGTGGAAGTCCAACCACAGTGTGGAAGTCCAACCACAGTGTGGAAGTCCAACCACAGTGTGGAAGTCCAACCACAGTGTGGAAGTCCAACCACAGTGTGGAAGTCCAACCACAGTGTGGAAGTCCAACCACAGTGTGGAAGTCCAACCACAGTGTGGAAGTCCAACCACAGTGTGGAAGTCCAACCACAGTGTGGAAGTCCAACCACAGTGTGGAAGTCCAACCACAGTGTGGAAGTCCAACCACAGTGTGGAAGTCCAACCACAGTGTGGAAGTCCAACCACAGTGTGGAAGTCCAACCACAGTGTGGAAGTCCAACCACAGTGTGGAAGTCCAACCACAGTGTGGAAGTCCAACCACAGTGTGGAAGTCCAACCACAGTGTGGAAGTCCAACCACAGTGTGGAAGTCCAACCACAGTGTGGAAGTCCAACCACAGTGTGGAAGTCCAACCACAGTGTGGAAGTCCAACCACAGTGTGGAAGTCCAACCACAGTGTGGAAGTCCAACCACAGTGTGGAAGTCCAACCACAGTGTGGAAGTCCAACCACAGTGTGGAAGTCCAACCACAGTGTGGAAGTCCAACCACAGTGTGGAAGTCCAACCACAGTGTGGAAGTCCAACCACAGTGTGGAAGTCCAACCACAGTGTGGAAGTCCAACCACAGTGTGGAAGTCCAACCACAGTGTGGAAGTCCAACCACAGTGTGGAAGTCCAACCACAGTGTGGAAGTCCAACCACAGTGTGGAAGTCCAACCACAGTGTGGAAGTCCAACCACAGTGTGGAAGTCCAACCACAGTGTGGAAGTCCAACCACAGTGTGGAAGTCCAACCACAGTGTGGAAGTCCAACCACAGTGTGGAAGTCCAACCACAGTGTGGAAGTCCAACCACAGTGTGGAAGTCCAACCACAGTGTGGAAGTCCAACCACAGTGTGGAAGTCCAACCACAGTGTGGAAGTCCAACCACAGTGTGGAAGTCCAACCACAGTGTGGAAGTCCAACCACAGTGTGGAAGTCCAACCACAGTGTGGAAGTCCAACCACAGTGTGGAAGTCCAACCACAGTGTGGAAGTCCAACCACAGTGTGGAAGTCCAACCACAGTGTGGAAGTCCAACCACAGTGTGGAAGTCCAACCACAGTGTGGAAGTCCAACCACAGTGTGGAAGTCCAACCACAGTGTGGAAGTCCAACCACAGTGTGGAAGTCCAACCACAGTGTGGAAGTCCAACCACAGTGTGGAAGTCCAACCACAGTGTGGAAGTCCAACCACAGTGTGGAAGTCCAACCACAGTGTGGAAGTCCAACCACAGTGTGGAAGTCCAACCACAGTGTGGAAGTCCAACCACAGTGTGGAAGTCCAACCACAGTGTGGAAGTCCAACCACAGTGTGGAAGTCCAACCACAGTGTGGAAGTCCAACCACAGTGTGGAAGTCCAACCACAGTGTGGAAGTCCAACCACAGTGTGGAAGTCCAACCACAGTGTGGAAGTCCAACCACAGTGTGGAAGTCCAACCACAGTGTGGAAGTCCAACCACAGTGTGGAAGTCCAACCACAGTGTGGAAGTCCAACCACAGTGTGGAAGTCCAACCACAGTGTGGAAGTCCAACCACAGTGTGGAAGTCCAACCACAGTGTGGAAGTCCAACCACAGTGTGGAAGTCCAACCACAGTGTGGAAGTCCAACCACAGTGTGGAAGTCCAACCACAGTGTGGAAGTCCAACCACAGTGTGGAAGTCCAACCACAGTGTGGAAGTCCAACCACAGTGTGGAAGTCCAACCACAGTGTGGAAGTCCAACCACAGTGTGGAAGTCCAACCACAGTGTGGAAGTCCAACCACAGTGTGGAAGTCCAACCACAGTGTGGAAGTCCAACCACAGTGTGGAAGTCCAACCACAGTGTGGAAGTCCAACCACAGTGTGGAAGTCCAACCACAGTGTGGAAGTCCAACCACAGTGTGGAAGTCCAACCACAGTGTGGAAGTCCAACCACAGTGTGGAAGTCCAACCACAGTGTGGAAGTCCAACCACAGTGTGGAAGTCCAACCACAGTGTGGAAGTCCAACCACAGTGTGGAAGTCCAACCACAGTGTGGAAGTCCAACCACAGTGTGGAAGTCCAACCACAGTGTGGAAGTCCAACCACAGTGTGGAAGTCCAACCACAGTGTGGAAGTCCAACCACAGTGTGGAAGTCCAACCACAGTGTGGAAGTCCAACCACAGTGTGGAAGTCCAACCACAGTGTGGAAGTCCAACCACAGTGTGGAAGTCCAACCACAGTGTGGAAGTCCAACCACAGTGTGGAAGTCCAACCACAGTGTGGAAGTCCAACCACAGTGTGGAAGTCCAACCACAGTGTGGAAGTCCAACCACAGTGTGGAAGTCCAACCACAGTGTGGAAGTCCAACCACAGTGTGGAAGTCCAACCACAGTGTGGAAGTCCAACCACAGTGTGGAAGTCCAACCACAGTGTGGAAGTCCAACCACAGTGTGGAAGTCCAACCACAGTGTGGAAGTCCAACCACAGTGTGGAAGTCCAACCACAGTGTGGAAGTCCAACCACAGTGTGGAAGTCCAACCACAGTGTGGAAGTCCAACCACAGTGTGGAAGTCCAACCACAGTGTGGAAGTCCAACCACAGTGTGGAAGTCCAACCACAGTGTGGAAGTCCAACCACAGTGTGGAAGTCCAACCACAGTGTGGAAGTCCAACCACAGTGTGGAAGTCCAACCACAGTGTGGAAGTCCAACCACAGTGTGGAAGTCCAACCACAGTGTGGAAGTCCAACCACAGTGTGGAAGTCCAACCACAGTGTGGAAGTCCAACCACAGTGTGGAAGTCCAACCACAGTGTGGAAGTCCAACCACAGTGTGGAAGTCCAACCACAGTGTGGAAGTCCAACCACAGTGTGGAAGTCCAACCACAGTGTGGAAGTCCAACCACAGTGTGGAAGTCCAACCACAGTGTGGAAGTCCAACCACAGTGTGGAAGTCCAACCACAGTGTGGAAGTCCAACCACAGTGTGGAAGTCCAACCACAGTGTGGAAGTCCAACCACAGTGTGGAAGTCCAACCACAGTGTGGAAGTCCAACCACAGTGTGGAAGTCCAACCACAGTGTGGAAGTCCAACCACAGTGTGGAAGTCCAACCACAGTGTGGAAGTCCAACCACAGTGTGGAAGTCCAACCACAGTGTGGAAGTCCAACCACAGTGTGGAAGTCCAACCACAGTGTGGAAGTCCAACCACAGTGTGGAAGTCCAACCACAGTGTGGAAGTCCAACCACAGTGTGGAAGTCCAACCACAGTGTGGAAGTCCAACCACAGTGTGGAAGTCCAACCACAGTGTGGAAGTCCAACCACAGTGTGGAAGTCCAACCACAGTGTGGAAGTCCAACCACAGTGTGGAAGTCCAACCACAGTGTGGAAGTCCAACCACAGTGTGGAAGTCCAACCACAGTGTGGAAGTCCAACCACAGTGTGGAAGTCCAACCACAGTGTGGAAGTCCAACCACAGTGTGGAAGTCCAACCACAGTGTGGAAGTCCAACCACAGTGTGGAAGTCCAACCACAGTGTGGAAGTCCAACCACAGTGTGGAAGTCCAACCACAGTGTGGAAGTCCAACCACAGTGTGGAAGTCCAACCACAGTGTGGAAGTCCAACCACAGTGTGGAAGTCCAACCACAGTGTGGAAGTCCAACCACAGTGTGGAAGTCCAACCACAGTGTGGAAGTCCAACCACAGTGTGGAAGTCCAACCACAGTGTGGAAGTCCAACCACAGTGTGGAAGTCCAACCACAGTGTGGAAGTCCAACCACAGTGTGGAAGTCCAACCACAGTGTGGAAGTCCAACCACAGTGTGGAAGTCCAACCACAGTGTGGAAGTCCAACCACAGTGTGGAAGTCCAACCACAGTGTGGAAGTCCAACCACAGTGTGGAAGTCCAACCACAGTGTGGAAGTCCAACCACAGTGTGGAAGTCCAACCACAGTGTGGAAGTCCAACCACAGTGTGGAAGTCCAACCACAGTGTGGAAGTCCAACCACAGTGTGGAAGTCCAACCACAGTGTGGAAGTCCAACCACAGTGTGGAAGTCCAACCACAGTGTGGAAGTCCAACCACAGTGTGGAAGTCCAACCACAGTGTGGAAGTCCAACCACAGTGTGGAAGTCCAACCACAGTGTGGAAGTCCAACCACAGTGTGGAAGTCCAACCACAGTGTGGAAGTCCAACCACAGTGTGGAAGTCCAACCACAGTGTGGAAGTCCAACCACAGTGTGGAAGTCCAACCACAGTGTGGAAGTCCAACCACAGTGTGGAAGTCCAACCACAGTGTGGAAGTCCAACCACAGTGTGGAAGTCCAACCACAGTGTGGAAGTCCAACCACAGTGTGGAAGTCCAACCACAGTGTGGAAGTCCAACCACAGTGTGGAAGTCCAACCACAGTGTGGAAGTCCAACCACAGTGTGGAAGTCCAACCACAGTGTGGAAGTCCAACCACAGTGTGGAAGTCCAACCACAGTGTGGAAGTCCAACCACAGTGTGGAAGTCCAACCACAGTGTGGAAGTCCAACCACAGTGTGGAAGTCCAACCACAGTGTGGAAGTCCAACCACAGTGTGGAAGTCCAACCACAGTGTGGAAGTCCAACCACAGTGTGGAAGTCCAACCACAGTGTGGAAGTCCAACCACAGTGTGGAAGTCCAACCACAGTGTGGAAGTCCAACCACAGTGTGGAAGTCCAACCACAGTGTGGAAGTCCAACCACAGTGTGGAAGTCCAACCACAGTGTGGAAGTCCAACCACAGTGTGGAAGTCCAACCACAGTGTGGAAGTCCAACCACAGTGTGGAAGTCCAACCACAGTGTGGAAGTCCAACCACAGTGTGGAAGTCCAACCACAGTGTGGAAGTCCAACCACAGTGTGGAAGTCCAACCACAGTGTGGAAGTCCAACCACAGTGTGGAAGTCCAACCACAGTGTGGAAGTCCAACCACAGTGTGGAAGTCCAACCACAGTGTGGAAGTCCAACCACAGTGTGGAAGTCCAACCACAGTGTGGAAGTCCAACCACAGTGTGGAAGTCCAACCACAGTGTGGAAGTCCAACCACAGTGTGGAAGTCCAACCACAGTGTGGAAGTCCAACCACAGTGTGGAAGTCCAACCACAGTGTGGAAGTCCAACCACAGTGTGGAAGTCCAACCACAGTGTGGAAGTCCAACCACAGTGTGGAAGTCCAACCACAGTGTGGAAGTCCAACCACAGTGTGGAAGTCCAACCACAGTGTGGAAGTCCAACCACAGTGTGGAAGTCCAACCACAGTGTGGAAGTCCAACCACAGTGTGGAAGTCCAACCACAGTGTGGAAGTCCAACCACAGTGTGGAAGTCCAACCACAGTGTGGAAGTCCAACCACAGTGTGGAAGTCCAACCACAGTGTGGAAGTCCAACCACAGTGTGGAAGTCCAACCACAGTGTGGAAGTCCAACCACAGTGTGGAAGTCCAACCACAGTGTGGAAGTCCAACCACAGTGTGGAAGTCCAACCACAGTGTGGAAGTCCAACCACAGTGTGGAAGTCCAACCACAGTGTGGAAGTCCAACCACAGTGTGGAAGTCCAACCACAGTGTGGAAGTCCAACCACAGTGTGGAAGTCCAACCACAGTGTGGAAGTCCAACCACAGTGTGGAAGTCCAACCACAGTGTGGAAGTCCAACCACAGTGTGGAAGTCCAACCACAGTGTGGAAGTCCAACCACAGTGTGGAAGTCCAACCACAGTGTGGAAGTCCAACCACAGTGTGGAAGTCCAACCACAGTGTGGAAGTCCAACCACAGTGTGGAAGTCCAACCACAGTGTGGAAGTCCAACCACAGTGTGGAAGTCCAACCACAGTGTGGAAGTCCAACCACAGTGTGGAAGTCCAACCACAGTGTGGAAGTCCAACCACAGTGTGGAAGTCCAACCACAGTGTGGAAGTCCAACCACAGTGTGGAAGTCCAACCACAGTGTGGAAGTCCAACCACAGTGTGGAAGTCCAACCACAGTGTGGAAGTCCAACCACAGTGTGGAAGTCCAACCACAGTGTGGAAGTCCAACCACAGTGTGGAAGTCCAACCACAGTGTGGAAGTCCAACCACAGTGTGGAAGTCCAACCACAGTGTGGAAGTCCAACCACAGTGTGGAAGTCCAACCACAGTGTGGAAGTCCAACCACAGTGTGGAAGTCCAACCACAGTGTGGAAGTCCAACCACAGTGTGGAAGTCCAACCACAGTGTGGAAGTCCAACCACAGTGTGGAAGTCCAACCACAGTGTGGAAGTCCAACCACAGTGTGGAAGTCCAACCACAGTGTGGAAGTCCAACCACAGTGTGGAAGTCCAACCACAGTGTGGAAGTCCAACCACAGTGTGGAAGTCCAACCACAGTGTGGAAGTCCAACCACAGTGTGGAAGTCCAACCACAGTGTGGAAGTCCAACCACAGTGTGGAAGTCCAACCACAGTGTGGAAGTCCAACCACAGTGTGGAAGTCCAACCACAGTGTGGAAGTCCAACCACAGTGTGGAAGTCCAACCACAGTGTGGAAGTCCAACCACAGTGTGGAAGTCCAACCACAGTGTGGAAGTCCAACCACAGTGTGGAAGTCCAACCACAGTGTGGAAGTCCAACCACAGTGTGGAAGTCCAACCACAGTGTGGAAGTCCAACCACAGTGTGGAAGTCCAACCACAGTGTGGAAGTCCAACCACAGTGTGGAAGTCCAACCACAGTGTGGAAGTCCAACCACAGTGTGGAAGTCCAACCACAGTGTGGAAGTCCAACCACAGTGTGGAAGTCCAACCACAGTGTGGAAGTCCAACCACAGTGTGGAAGTCCAACCACAGTGTGGAAGTCCAACCACAGTGTGGAAGTCCAACCACAGTGTGGAAGTCCAACCACAGTGTGGAAGTCCAACCACAGTGTGGAAGTCCAACCACAGTGTGGAAGTCCAACCACAGTGTGGAAGTCCAACCACAGTGTGGAAGTCCAACCACAGTGTGGAAGTCCAACCACAGTGTGGAAGTCCAACCACAGTGTGGAAGTCCAACCACAGTGTGGAAGTCCAACCACAGTGTGGAAGTCCAACCACAGTGTGGAAGTCCAACCACAGTGTGGAAGTCCAACCACAGTGTGGAAGTCCAACCACAGTGTGGAAGTCCAACCACAGTGTGGAAGTCCAACCACAGTGTGGAAGTCCAACCACAGTGTGGAAGTCCAACCACAGTGTGGAAGTCCAACCACAGTGTGGAAGTCCAACCACAGTGTGGAAGTCCAACCACAGTGTGGAAGTCCAACCACAGTGTGGAAGTCCAACCACAGTGTGGAAGTCCAACCACAGTGTGGAAGTCCAACCACAGTGTGGAAGTCCAACCACAGTGTGGAAGTCCAACCACAGTGTGGAAGTCCAACCACAGTGTGGAAGTCCAACCACAGTGTGGAAGTCCAACCACAGTGTGGAAGTCCAACCACAGTGTGGAAGTCCAACCACAGTGTGGAAGTCCAACCACAGTGTGGAAGTCCAACCACAGTGTGGAAGTCCAACCACAGTGTGGAAGTCCAACCACAGTGTGGAAGTCCAACCACAGTGTGGAAGTCCAACCACAGTGTGGAAGTCCAACCACAGTGTGGAAGTCCAACCACAGTGTGGAAGTCCAACCACAGTGTGGAAGTCCAACCACAGTGTGGAAGTCCAACCACAGTGTGGAAGTCCAACCACAGTGTGGAAGTCCAACCACAGTGTGGAAGTCCAACCACAGTGTGGAAGTCCAACCACAGTGTGGAAGTCCAACCACAGTGTGGAAGTCCAACCACAGTGTGGAAGTCCAACCACAGTGTGGAAGTCCAACCACAGTGTGGAAGTCCAACCACAGTGTGGAAGTCCAACCACAGTGTGGAAGTCCAACCACAGTGTGGAAGTCCAACCACAGTGTGGAAGTCCAACCACAGTGTGGAAGTCCAACCACAGTGTGGAAGTCCAACCACAGTGTGGAAGTCCAACCACAGTGTGGAAGTCCAACCACAGTGTGGAAGTCCAACCACAGTGTGGAAGTCCAACCACAGTGTGGAAGTCCAACCACAGTGTGGAAGTCCAACCACAGTGTGGAAGTCCAACCACAGTGTGGAAGTCCAACCACAGTGTGGAAGTCCAACCACAGTGTGGAAGTCCAACCACAGTGTGGAAGTCCAACCACAGTGTGGAAGTCCAACCACAGTGTGGAAGTCCAACCACAGTGTGGAAGTCCAACCACAGTGTGGAAGTCCAACCACAGTGTGGAAGTCCAACCACAGTGTGGAAGTCCAACCACAGTGTGGAAGTCCAACCACAGTGTGGAAGTCCAACCACAGTGTGGAAGTCCAACCACAGTGTGGAAGTCCAACCACAGTGTGGAAGTCCAACCACAGTGTGGAAGTCCAACCACAGTGTGGAAGTCCAACCACAGTGTGGAAGTCCAACCACAGTGTGGAAGTCCAACCACAGTGTGGAAGTCCAACCACAGTGTGGAAGTCCAACCACAGTGTGGAAGTCCAACCACAGTGTGGAAGTCCAACCACAGTGTGGAAGTCCAACCACAGTGTGGAAGTCCAACCACAGTGTGGAAGTCCAACCACAGTGTGGAAGTCCAACCACAGTGTGGAAGTCCAACCACAGTGTGGAAGTCCAACCA
Source organism: Montipora capricornis (assembly GCF_036669925.1). Lineage (NCBI taxonomy): Eukaryota > Metazoa > Cnidaria > Anthozoa > Scleractinia > Acroporidae > Montipora > Montipora capricornis. The sequence goes on along the minus strand of NC_090892.1, from coordinate 64,332,582 downwards.
CAGTGTGGAAGTCCAACCACAGTGTGGAAGTCCAACCACAGTGTGGAAGTCCAACCACAGTGTGGAAGTCCAACCACAGTGTGGAAGTCCAACCACAGTGTGGAAGTCCAACCACAGTGTGGAAGTCCAACCACAGTGTGGAAGTCCAACCACAGTGTGGAAGTCCAACCACAGTGTGGAAGTCCAACCACAGTGTGGAAGTCCAACCACAGTGTGGAAGTCCAACCACAGTGTGGAAGTCCAACCACAGTGTGGAAGTCCAACCACAGTGTGGAAGTCCAACCACAGTGTGGAAGTCCAACCACAGTGTGGAAGTCCAACCACAGTGTGGAAGTCCAACCACAGTGTGGAAGTCCAACCACAGTGTGGAAGTCCAACCACAGTGTGGAAGTCCAACCACAGTGTGGAAGTCCAACCACAGTGTGGAAGTCCAACCACAGTGTGGAAGTCCAACCACAGTGTGGAAGTCCAACCACAGTGTGGAAGTCCAACCACAGTGTGGAAGTCCAACCACAGTGTGGAAGTCCAACCACAGTGTGGAAGTCCAACCACAGTGTGGAAGTCCAACCACAGTGTGGAAGTCCAACCACAGTGTGGAAGTCCAACCACAGTGTGGAAGTCCAACCACAGTGTGGAAGTCCAACCACAGTGTGGAAGTCCAACCACAGTGTGGAAGTCCAACCACAGTGTGGAAGTCCAACCACAGTGTGGAAGTCCAACCACAGTGTGGAAGTCCAACCACAGTGTGGAAGTCCAACCACAGTGTGGAAGTCCAACCACAGTGTGGAAGTCCAACCACAGTGTGGAAGTCCAACCACAGTGTGGAAGTCCAACCACAGTGTGGAAGTCCAACCACAGTGTGGAAGTCCAACCACAGTGTGGAAGTCCAACCACAGTGTGGAAGTCCAACCACAGTGTGGAAGTCCAACCACAGTGTGGAAGTCCAACCACAGTGTGGAAGTCCAACCACAGTGTGGAAGTCCAACCACAGTGTGGAAGTCCAACCACAGTGTGGAAGTCCAACCACAGTGTGGAAGTCCAACCACAGTGTGGAAGTCCAACCACAGTGTGGAAGTCCAACCACAGTGTGGAAGTCCAACCACAGTGTGGAAGTCCAACCACAGTGTGGAAGTCCAACCACAGTGTGGAAGTCCAACCACAGTGTGGAAGTCCAACCACAGTGTGGAAGTCCAACCACAGTGTGGAAGTCCAACCACAGTGTGGAAGTCCAACCACAGTGTGGAAGTCCAACCACAGTGTGGAAGTCCAACCACAGTGTGGAAGTCCAACCACAGTGTGGAAGTCCAACCACAGTGTGGAAGTCCAACCACAGTGTGGAAGTCCAACCACAGTGTGGAAGTCCAACCACAGTGTGGAAGTCCAACCACAGTGTGGAAGTCCAACCACAGTGTGGAAGTCCAACCACAGTGTGGAAGTCCAACCACAGTGTGGAAGTCCAACCACAGTGTGGAAGTCCAACCACAGTGTGGAAGTCCAACCACAGTGTGGAAGTCCAACCACAGTGTGGAAGTCCAACCACAGTGTGGAAGTCCAACCACAGTGTGGAAGTCCAACCACAGTGTGGAAGTCCAACCACAGTGTGGAAGTCCAACCACAGTGTGGAAGTCCAACCACAGTGTGGAAGTCCAACCACAGTGTGGAAGTCCAACCACAGTGTGGAAGTCCAACCACAGTGTGGAAGTCCAACCACAGTGTGGAAGTCCAACCACAGTGTGGAAGTCCAACCACAGTGTGGAAGTCCAACCACAGTGTGGAAGTCCAACCACAGTGTGGAAGTCCAACCACAGTGTGGAAGTCCAACCACAGTGTGGAAGTCCAACCACAGTGTGGAAGTCCAACCACAGTGTGGAAGTCCAACCACAGTGTGGAAGTCCAACCACAGTGTGGAAGTCCAACCACAGTGTGGAAGTCCAACCACAGTGTGGAAGTCCAACCACAGTGTGGAAGTCCAACCACAGTGTGGAAGTCCAACCACAGTGTGGAAGTCCAACCACAGTGTGGAAGTCCAACCACAGTGTGGAAGTCCAACCACAGTGTGGAAGTCCAACCACAGTGTGGAAGTCCAACCACAGTGTGGAAGTCCAACCACAGTGTGGAAGTCCAACCACAGTGTGGAAGTCCAACCACAGTGTGGAAGTCCAACCACAGTGTGGAAGTCCAACCACAGTGTGGAAGTCCAACCACAGTGTGGAAGTCCAACCACAGTGTGGAAGTCCAACCACAGTGTGGAAGTCCAACCACAGTGTGGAAGTCCAACCACAGTGTGGAAGTCCAACCACAGTGTGGAAGTCCAACCACAGTGTGGAAGTCCAACCACAGTGTGGAAGTCCAACCACAGTGTGGAAGTCCAACCACAGTGTGGAAGTCCAACCACAGTGTGGAAGTCCAACCACAGTGTGGAAGTCCAACCACAGTGTGGAAGTCCAACCACAGTGTGGAAGTCCAACCACAGTGTGGAAGTCCAACCACAGTGTGGAAGTCCAACCACAGTGTGGAAGTCCAACCACAGTGTGGAAGTCCAACCACAGTGTGGAAGTCCAACCACAGTGTGGAAGTCCAACCACAGTGTGGAAGTCCAACCACAGTGTGGAAGTCCAACCACAGTGTGGAAGTCCAACCACAGTGTGGAAGTCCAACCACAGTGTGGAAGTCCAACCACAGTGTGGAAGTCCAACCACAGTGTGGAAGTCCAACCACAGTGTGGAAGTCCAACCACAGTGTGGAAGTCCAACCACAGTGTGGAAGTCCAACCACAGTGTGGAAGTCCAACCACAGTGTGGAAGTCCAACCACAGTGTGGAAGTCCAACCACAGTGTGGAAGTCCAACCACAGTGTGGAAGTCCAACCACAGTGTGGAAGTCCAACCACAGTGTGGAAGTCCAACCACAGTGTGGAAGTCCAACCACAGTGTGGAAGTCCAACCACAGTGTGGAAGTCCAACCACAGTGTGGAAGTCCAACCACAGTGTGGAAGTCCAACCACAGTGTGGAAGTCCAACCACAGTGTGGAAGTCCAACCACAGTGTGGAAGTCCAACCACAGTGTGGAAGTCCAACCACAGTGTGGAAGTCCAACCACAGTGTGGAAGTCCAACCACAGTGTGGAAGTCCAACCACAGTGTGGAAGTCCAACCACAGTGTGGAAGTCCAACCACAGTGTGGAAGTCCAACCACAGTGTGGAAGTCCAACCACAGTGTGGAAGTCCAACCACAGTGTGGAAGTCCAACCACAGTGTGGAAGTCCAACCACAGTGTGGAAGTCCAACCACAGTGTGGAAGTCCAACCACAGTGTGGAAGTCCAACCACAGTGTGGAAGTCCAACCACAGTGTGGAAGTCCAACCACAGTGTGGAAGTCCAACCACAGTGTGGAAGTCCAACCACAGTGTGGAAGTCCAACCACAGTGTGGAAGTCCAACCACAGTGTGGAAGTCCAACTGGAGAGTTACCCCCCCCCCCCCCCCCCCACAACAATATTTTATTATAGACTCAGCAGAGCAAGATTGATCATTGAGGATGCCTATGGTGGGCTCAAAGGTAGGTGGTGAGTGCTTCTTAGGAAGTGTGAGAGCACCCAAGAAGAAGTTTGAGACAGTACACTTGCATGTATTGTGTTACATAACATCTGTATTGAACGGGGCGATACTTTGAGCAGACAACTGGATGCCATTATTGACCCGGCAACAAACCAGAGAAGGCCAAGGGATGTTATAAGGCGTCTCTTGAACATGACCAATTGTCGGGCAATAAGGGATAACTGTCGACAGGAAAGCAGGATAAGAACTGTGCTGACACAGAAGTTGTGGAGAGACAAACAAGGACATGGTGTATTCTGAAGACTTGATTTATATTTAACCCTTGCACTCCAGTGACTGATATGTACTTTCCCTTACAAGATCAGTATGTTTTCTAGCAGAGAGGTGATGAGAATAGAGAAGTCTATGGATCGTATGGTACTTTTCGTTGTGCATTTTTTGAGTGAGTAGCCCACCATCCATTTTCTTCATAGTGTTTACAATTGGATACTTACAAAAGCGAGAGGTTCGTGACCCGAACAAATCTTAATCCAAGGTGTCATAGCTTGACCTTTCTTGAATTTGCCGTAAAGAGCATGCCCTAGTTGTTCAAATGGTGGACAGTGCTATCCAGTGGGTGCCATTTTTTTTTCTGCTAGTGCGTACCGCCGGACAATTATTTGTCCGGTGGATAGCGTTATGCACCTTCTGAACAACCGACGCCAGATGTTTTCAATTGCCGTATTCAATTTTTGTTTTCTTGTAAG
>NC_090892.1:64285782-64320782 GCF_036669925.1 Montipora capricornis | reverse complement strand
AATTCAACGATCAATTTGGCTTACAATTTATCGCTGTATCTTGCAAAATAAAAATTCTACAAGTGAAACAACTTTCCTGTGCGAGAGAATTTGATTCTCCATTACATGTTTGACACTGAAAAGTCTGAAAACGCTTTGGCGATTTTTTACATGGCACTGATTTTATTCAAGTTAATTATTGTATATTCCTGTTAAAATTACGGCCGTTCAAAAATTACAGCAGTACTTTCCATATTATTGCAAAACACTTTGACATTTACATTGTTGTTGGGGATGCAAAGTGTGCAATTTTAATTATACTATTATCGTTAACTAGATAAGTTGAGTCTCAGTACTTTCGAATTAAAAAATTACAACTACTGTTGGGTATTTTGGAACTCTGATAAAAATCTGAAAACTATGTATTATATTGACTGTCTCGTCGTCAGTCACAATTTTCGCTACAATGAAAATTTGATTAGCAAGGCTTTAGAAGAAACCTGTGGGCAGAATGGCCAAAACAACTTGCCTTTCAAGAAGAACTAGTACAGCTCCGTTGTTGTTTTGAATTCTTATCCTAAACGGGCTCCAAATTTTCACGAATTTTAAGAGTTGATTGACATTTATCAAAGTTGACGTCATCGCTTCTCCCGAGATCAACCAATAAGAACACTCCGTCACCGGAGCGCCGGGTTCCAAAACGCAATATGAAACCATTGCAGTCTCCCTTCTCACTTTGTTGTGAAACATTCGAACTAAACAAATTTGCATATGTGGGTTGATATTTGATATGCGACTTTTCATAAAGATAACATGAATTTTTAGTCATTTTGTATTTCAAGTGTTCTTTCTTGCAATAGATTTGTAGGTAACCATAGTTTTGCACGTCAGAAAATATTTGTTGAGTCATTCTAGTGTAAAATGATTCACTTTATTTTGAAAGCCATCGATATTTCTTTAAGCTTATGTACTGCGCATTTAGGTGAATTTTTACGTTCTTGATCATCTTAAATTTAAGCAACAATTAATTACAAACGAGAAGCTATTTAAAAAATTCCGGACTGAGCAACTCTGGGGATGATGAGAAATATGCCGCATTTGAACTCGATCCCATGGCCTGCTTCTTCCATTGTAGGAGTTACCAGGAGTACCTATTGGCTCAGCCAGTATTACCCCTGGGAAAATCTAGTTTCAGCGCCTTCAATACCACCAACTCAGTGCCCTCTCAATTTTGTTTAACACGCACCACGTGCAACCCAGTGTACGCTCACGGAGCGTCTAGTTATGTTAAGCTATTTTTTTTCTTTTTCCTTTATTTCCTCGTTTCTTGACTGCTATGATACGGTGGCTCGTAAGGACGTCGCGTTTCGTGATCATTTTTCTTGCTTCGAACTCGAAATTTTAAGTTTTCGAGTTTCTAAACTCATTTCGCGGCTCGCACGGAATCTTCGTTCATTTGAAAGTTGGAGGGGGGGGGAGGGGGGGGGGGCTTGATTTAAACGGGTGGGAATCTTTGCTGAAGTCATTGTTTACACCGTCGTTAAAAAGGTCAAAGAATGTTCGTCTCAAAACGTTAGCGTTTTCGTCACGTTAATCTGCGAAGTAGTAGCTATCGAAAACTAATAAACTGGAGGGCAAAAGTGCTAGGGATACTATGTATTTTTAAGAAGTTAGAATTTTATAAACATTTTTCTTTATATTAAGGAAAAAACGGGAACAATTTTATCTTGCACACCACAGCTCTCATGCGTTTCTCTTCTTCATTAGTATGACGATCTCGATATTTAAACGGTATTTTTGTGCTAAATAGCAATCATTTAAAATCGATCGGATTCCGTGTAAAAACACAAAAATTTAACATTTCAAGTCTTGTTTTAACTTCCTACCATAAGGTGTGATCCATTGCCAGAGGAAAAAATAATGTTTTAAATAGAAAGTAATTTGTATGTAAATTCTGGAGCTTACTGCGTATTACCTGCCAGGCGAGAGGACATATTTCTCAATTAAGTCATCGGGAGACTTTTCAAGTTCATTTTCAAAACTGACATGACAGAATTCAAAATGGACGAGTTTATCTCCAACGTTGAGCCAATTAAAATCAGGGGAAATAGGATATTAATACATCCCAAGGAATATTATTCAAAACAACATCGACTTGTGAACTTACCGGACGCATTGGTTTGCAAACAATAAAAATAATTAGTGCAACTGTCATCGGAAAGCTGCTTGAGCCTGCATAATTTATCCAAAAGTCTTTTAAGACACCAACGAAGAGTGTTTACAATTCATTTTTGCGAGTTCCAGAGAGATGGCCTCAGATAGTGGAGCAAAACCCTACGTAACGTCTTTCCAAGGAAAGGCTCAAATCTCCTCAAGCGATTTTTTGAAAATTTTCAAGTCTTTTGATAAAGATGGTAAGGTGGATTGTAATATTTCAATGTTTTTTTTTCTCTCGCCACCTTAAAAAGTGGTAAATTGGTTTTGATATTGAAATGGATGTTAGTTTTTGCAACGGACAGCCTGAGTCTGGGTGTTGTTTTATATTTTAGAAGATTATAGATAGGCAACTCCTGCCACTGGATTAGTGAATAGAAAGTGAAAACTTGCATTTGTTACAATTTCGAAAATCTTTCTTGCCGAAAAGATCACCGATAGTTACGATAGTTTTTGTTGTTTCTTTGGCTTCGTTTGACTTTCAGGTTTCTTTAATGTTGTGTTTTTAAGTAATAAAATAATCTACTGCTTCACAAAACCAAATAAACTGTGAAATTTTACAATTTTAAAGCGGAACTCGCAACGATAGCCGTTTATGATAATTTTCTGTTCAAGTACATAAAGGCCTTGTTTTTTATATTTAAAAAACCGTGAATTTGCAACGCTAAGTGATTTCTCCGCTTTTAAAGTATTAAACATTTAAAGATGAGAAATTTCAGTCTATTTACCGAAGCAATGCTCACTAGTGAGTAATGGTTCTTTCAGGTGGTTGAAGTTTCGAGGTTGTATTTAGTTGCTCAAATTTGAATTAAAGGGCAAATATTATGTTAATTTTTTTTTAAACTTTTCAATTCTGCAGTCAAGAAATATTGTATCATGGCGTGGCGAGTTTATGAAAAGAAAATTGCTTGAATGAACATATCTCATGCGATATTGTGGGCGTTGTGTAAAATTATACATATGTATTTTTTAACCTTGCAGTTTCCCTTGCGGAAAAAGTCTGTCAGTTACGTTTATTTGGTATCATAGATCCAAAATAGGTTTATCTTACCTAAGAGGAGTTAAATACACCGCGTATTAAGTCCTTTATTTGTTTAAACAGCAATGAAAGCTATCCTTCCAAGTTAATTTTAGCCTCTCTGCCTGCCCATCCTTCAAACATTTAAATAATTCATGTTAAAAGACTCGTTTTGGTCATACTTTGTAAACACTTTGTATTTACTTATTCATTTATTCTTCCATTCACTCATTCGCTCTTCCGTTTGTTCGTTCGTTCTTTCATTCAATCTGAAATTTTCTCATACGCTCAATTGTTAGTTCTTAATATATTTATTTGTTTATTTACTCATTTACGTGAACGAATCTTCGATTCACCTGGTTTTTTTCATTTTATTTCCATCTCTTTATGATATGCCCATTTTAATACCAAAATAAGCCAAAGATTTTGTCATGCACATGTAATAGGCTTCGAAAAAGGCCTATTCATACGCTTTTCTGGCAATTGGGGCAAAACTAATTAACAAATTTCTTTCAATTTGGTTTAGAGTTGTTGCATGCATGCATGCACGCATTTAATTGCGGCTCGCTCTCTCGGATTCTATTAAACGTTTCGGCTAACGTTTTCTCCTCTTCAATTGTTTCTGAATTGAACAACGAGGTTTGTAAGATATTTGTTGTATCACTGAACCTTACAAACTTTAAATTAGTGGGCCAATCATTGGCCAATCACAGCGTTTGTTCTATCTTAGAATCAGTCAAGCCAACGAACTGACAATTACGATGGCATTTAATAAAGGTATCTGGGTCAGCTGTCGCCCAGTTAATAACGCGAACAAAAATCTTCTGTTTTATTTTTGTCAGGTAGTAGCAGGTGTCCTGAATATTAAATAGTTTTTGCAATGAGTTGTTGGAGAAAAATATTGATTGCGCTAAGCAATTAACGGTGAATGAACCCGAGGAATATTAACGATATGATACGAGAAACTTAATTCCTAATTGCTTCTTGCATGTCTTTTAACAAAAGCAACCTTTCGACGATGTAAAACATTTTAAATACATTTAGCCTGTTCAACAGCCATCAAGCCATAATTGTGCTAATTTAAAGAGTGTAAATGACAATTGGTTTCGTCATTAGATACCACTCAGACACAGCGAAATAATATCTTGAGGCCATTACCGTGGCATGATGATCGAAAACCTCATTCGTTTGTAGCCTAAAAAAGTTCGATAGAGGGACAATTCGTTGTAGTTATATTGTGCTACTGTTAAGTATTTTGTCTTTCTTTTATGTTGTGTTCTTGTTCCCTTCTGCTGTCGATTGTTCGATGATCGAGGTTTTTCTTAAACTTTCCTGATTATTTGCGCAATTGTTGTGAGCCTAATGTAAGGAACAATTTTAGTTAATACCTTGAAATAAAAAAGAAATTTCATTTTAAGTTTTTACATGCATATTCAACTGTGGTCACACAGCTTACCTACTTCTTCAATGTGTTTTCAGAAAAAGATAAGAGATTTATGGAACCATTCGGTTGTACTGAGAAAGAAATTATTATTTTTTTGTCGTCACGGTCAGTGTATCGTTTGAAAATGTTTATGCAAGGTCCGCACCGCAGAAAATATTATAATATATCTTTCTCTGCACGTTATAAATGTCATGATATGATAAGCCCATGGTAATACAGGACTCTATGAAAGGCCACAAAATACGAAAAAAGACAGGTGGTGAAATCCTTTTCGGATACTTGCGATTATTGCCGTGGGTAAATGATGATAAGACTCGCTATAGCTCCAATTTTGTTTTTATGATTCCATGTTCATATTTTACTTTATTCTTGGTCTTTATGAAGTCCAGAAATGACTAGCTCCAGATGAATTTTGAATTTTGAATTTTTTTTTATGGATGCAAATCCAGGCCGTTTAAGCTTTATACTAATGTACATGCAAACATTTCAGCCGTGTTAATTGGCTGAGGGCACGTCAATTATTCCAAGACAGAGTGCAGAAAAGTGAAATTAGTGCAATAAAGGTGACATTTTTGCATGTATAGTACAATTGGCACATCAGACATTAAGCCTGTATTTGAGGTGCGTAATTTAGCATTGTAGGCTGCTGGTTTGATTAAATTTTCTCTGTCGACTCATATTTCTAGGTCTTGTAGTGCATTAATTGTCGGGTTACACAATATTAAGCGAATAAGTAAAAATCTACCAAGAGATAAATTAGAAACAGTTTTGCATGCGTTTGTTACCAGTAGAATTGATTACAGTAATGGACTTCTTTATGGATTACCTTCCTATGAAATAGATAAAAAGCAGAAAGTCACTTGAAGTCGATCAGCAGCCTAGCCGCGGCGTTCTTCACTGAAGCCGCGGCTAGGCTGCTGACTTCGAGTCGCTAATTCGATCATGTTACACCCATTTTAAAAGCATTGCAATGGCTCCCAGTCAGAAATAGAATTCATTTCAAAATCTAAAGTTAACCTTCAAGGCTCTTAATGGTGTGGGCCAGGTTATAATAATAATTTAATTAAGGTAAGGAAGCACGCACGCTATTCACTGCGCCTTAATTCAGGCACGCTTTTATTGCACCCAGCGGAGAAATTAAATGAAAAAGGTCTTTTGGTGACTGGTCTTTCAGTGCATCTGCTCAAACACTTTGGGATGCGCTCCCGGTTAGCCTGCGTAACATAAGTTTTCTTTCAACTTTCAAGTCTTGCCTCAAAACATATCTTTTTAAATAAGCTTTCTTTAGTTTTTTGATCTTACTGAGTCTTATCAAGACGTACCAGCTTTTGTAAAAAATTAGTGTTTAGTTGTAAAATTTGTTGTTAGCATGTATATCATCATTAAGAAAAGTACGATCGTCCGGGTGAGTGTAGTCCTGAGAAGGACTGTTTGAGATGACATTGACTGACGTTTCGACAACCTGAGCGGAAGTCACCTTCAGAGTCAAATGATTTGTGTAACGTCAGTAGATACTATAAGAACTCCGGTCGTAGATGTCATCGGTCAACTTATTTGTGATGTTATTGGTCCACTGTCACTTGGGCCTGGATGTGATTGGTTGGGAAGTCTAAACAGTGATAGGTGCGTTTCTATCTTTCTATAGGTCTATAGACGGATCGAAACGCCAACGAAACCTTATCGAAACGCTATCGAAACGTCTACAGTCAATGTCATCTCAATGTCATGTCATCATCAAGTCAATGTAGACGTCTACAGTCGATGTCATCTCAAACAGTCGTTCTCAGGACTACACTTACCCGGACGATCGTACTTTACTTAATTATGATATGACTCCTGGGTTCAAACCATTTACGATTAGTATGTATATATTTAGTAAATTATAATATTTAAAGGTTGTATTATTGTAATGCACTTTTGATCATTTTTATGCTAAAAGCGCACTATAAATTAATATATTATATTATTATTATTATTATTATTATTATTATTATTATTATTATTATTATAATTTTTTTTATATATCATTGTAAACTTATGAATGGTAAATGACCAACGGGAAATAAGAGAATTAATTGTAGAAACTTAGAGCTTAGAGCTAAACTTAGAGCTTGGGAAAAAAAAAACCTTTCAAATCTACTTGTCTGAGATATCACATTAAAATACTTAGAAAATGCTCCACTAGTGTCTCATCTTATGTCATTTTGAAGTGGTGGGCAATTTGCAAACTTGAAGCTATCACCGACTTCTGCATCTTTATCAAGACTTCTTTACTCTTCCATCCTGTTATTCCTAACAGTTCTCTCGAGTCCTTTGGAGTATCCTTCCAGTACATCAAGGATGATGTTTTGCTGGTCTATCTGGTATCCTTTGAAATGTTGTTTTAGTTCCAGCCGCAAGGGGGCATACTTCTCTGTCTTATCCTGGTGTTTCGCAGCTCTGTTGTCCACCCATGGACAATTCATCTCTAAGATGGTGACAATCTTTCGCTTGTGTTATACAACCCCAGCATCTATCCGGTTGGCTCTCACTACCGCGTGTTCTGCGTACAGCGGGACATCCCAAAAGGCTTTTGCATCTGCGCTTTCGTAGACAGGTTCTGGTTCGATCGGGAAGTACCAATGTGGTACAGTATCCACGAGTTCTAGATCATGGAGCAACTCAAAGAACAGAATCTTCAGCACGGAATTATGCTTGTGGAGATATTCGCTCTGCGCAAGCGCTGAACATTTAGCCAGAATATGTACTACCGACTCTTGCACCTTGCCGCAGAGTCTGCATTGCACGTCACCCTCCGTAGCAGTTCTTGTCTTTTTACTCTGATAGATTCGTGTATTGAGCATCTGCTCGTAAGCCCATAGGTACCGGCAATCACATGTGTTGGACACAGCTTCCACTTACTAAGTCAGTCAAAACACCCGTAACTCAGCTCGGGGTCACTCCATCTCGAAACGATCAGCTTCCCCGCGCCAACTCCGCACGTCTTCTTTCAGCTTTTCTTGCTGAGCTCGTTTTAACTGCTGTTTGATCTTTGTACCTGGGATCTCATGTCCATCCTCAGTACAGCATGTAGGGTTAGGATGCACCAAATTTAGCTTTATTCCAAGCTCTTGCCCATACTTCAAAGCCTCCTTAGCAATAGAACAATGTCCTAGCTTTACTGAGCGGTCTTCAAACTGGCGCACCAGCCCCATGGTTGGATCCTAGTTCTTGAACAGGTTGATTGCTCCTTTGATCTTAATCGTCTTGTACTCGGCCTCGACGGATCGCAGACCTTGTCCTCCGCACTGCCTTGCAAGATGACATAAGGCAGTTAAGCCCAGCGGGTGCTTTTCTCCTTGCTCTACGACGATCTTGCGCCTCTCACGATCAATACTTTGAAGTTCTGTGATGGGAAGGTGTTATGTCCCCATCAAGTAAGTCAAGGCAGGTAAGGCGTACTGAATGGAGGCTACGATGCGATTGAAATCAGAGAGCGGACTGGACCATATGGTGTACATTCTTTTCAGGTACAACTCGGCGGCAAGTTTAAAAGCTATCTGATCTTCTTGTATTGTGCTTTACAACAAGCCCAGAAATGTATACTGAGCTCCCTTTTATAGACATTTGATCACTGATGCCTTGTCAAATGCCAATCTCTCGGCGTCCTCTACCTTCACTCTTCTCTTGATTATGTACAACAGAGCATTTCTTCGGATTCCAGTCCACGCCCGTATTTTGCATTGCAGATCTTGCTGATTTCATCACGGTGTTAAGCTTAGGTGCGGAGGCAGCAAAGATCTTAAGATCATCGATCATTATTATTATTATTATTATTATTATCATTATTATCATTATTATCATTACCATTACCATTGTCATTACCATTACCATTGTCATTACCATTACCATTGTCATTACCATTACCATTGTCATTGTCATTGTCATTGTCAAGTAATCGCACGTTTTTTCTTGTGCAAGTCGGAATAAATAAACACTTTAAAAAAATCAGATAGTGCAAATTGCACTCTCGTTAGGGATCGTGCAAATCTCTTCGTCTTTGAAAAAGAAACTCGTGTTGATTTATTCCAAATTGCACTCGAAATCATAATGATCTACTTTCCTTACTGCTTTTTGTAACCTTCATAATTCAGATGATCTAAGTCTTAACTCACTTTGATAGTATGAGTCTAACACGGATAATTAACAATTATTCCATGAGCGGGTGTTGGATATGAGATGATAGATAGCCAACGAGGCGCGTAGCGCCGAGTTGGCTATAATCATCTCATATCCAACAAGCGCGAGTGGAATAATTGTTTTATTAAAAACGCCCCCAAAATATAGAAAACTAGACTACAATAAAAATAAAAGGCCCAAAAAATCACGCATATGCTTGCCGTGTTTGTAGATCATGGTATAATGGTTCATAACCCATGATGGCTTATCCAATCAAAACTCTCGAATTGCATTATCAAATGATCCAGTTTTTAATAATACGTCTTAGACGAGTTACTCGTCGCCATCTAGTATAAATTCTGTCACTGTTTGTCAATCTTGTATAACGTTCTGTTGTAGTCACTGTACACATTTCTCGCTGTGTCGAATGTTTAGTCGCATCAGATTCGCTGTAGCTATAGAGCCACATACACCACACGGCTACGCATCGAACACATTGAATTACAAAAACATAAAACAAACAGCGGCTACAAACATAATGACAAAGCGCATTTAACTTTTGACTTGACGTTTCGTATGCTACAACATACATCTTCAGAAGTGACGGTTGAACAAGTTCAAATATGATATATATAAAATTTAGAGAACTGGTAACTAGAGAAAATAAGATAAAAATAGTAAGATAAATATATATCAGTAAAAACTGACCGTTTAATAAAGCCACAGTTTTTATGTTTTTGATTAAGTTGAAATGGCCAAAGACCAAGAATATTTACGGCATTGAATTACTTGGAATTTGGTCACTTAGCTGACTGTTTAATAAGAAAATTGTAGATTTTGAAAATACGGGTAACTTTCTTCGTGTTTCAGGTAACGGGTATATCGAAGCCGGAGAATTAGACGAATTTCTGAAGACCCTCGGGAAAGAAAGTAATAAGGTAATATAATTAGCTATTGGAGAGGGTAATGTGACGTGCTAGTTTTCTACCCATGTAAACGATGTGAGCGTTAGCCCTAATATAATGGCATTGGGCCCACTCAAGGACAGAGAAAAAGTCTGACCAGGGTGGGAATATACTTCAGGGTGGATATACTTCAGTTCTGCCACGAAGGTTTTTCTCAGAAACCAATTAGTTATGGTAATACGACTGAGTGGAGTCCAATTCGGTCAGTAATCATACTAGTGATAACAAAGTCGGACAGCGGGAGTCCCATTTGTTTATCACGAGCATGATTACAGACCAAATTGGGCGACGCCAGGAACCCATGACCCGGAGCCTACAGCTCCCATACTGGACCTATGTAACGGCATCTTTACAGACCGATCTATTTTTAGACTATCTTTTCCGGAAAAACACAAAGGCAGTTCCGGTTCGGTGACCCTATGACGTCAGCTTAATTTCTTGTAATTGGTCATCGAGCTCCTGTAGGCGTCTCATTAGCGGGAAATTCAATAAATCGGTCTGTGAAAACGCCGTGACACGAACACAGTAGAGTTGTAGGCTCCGGATCATGGGTTCCTGGCGACGCGAAGTCCTCTTACCAATTAATCATAAAAATTACAATTTCCGAGAAAACAAGAAGAGCCTAGTTATGAAAGAAAAGGAAAATTTGCATGAAAAGATTGACAAAGGAGGTGCAAATCGTTTAACGTCGCTCTGAAAGAACGAAAGAAAGAAAGAAAGAAAGCCCCAATTTAGGAGTCTGTACACTGTTTCTATGGTGATGGAAATAAAGGTTGTAATTGGTTGATTTAAACTACTAACTTGAATATGATTGGCTTATTGAACGGTCCGATAACAACTTGGCAAGTGAATTTCCATTCGTACTCGCCTCAGTCAATGAAGGAAGAAGCCAATTTTACAGTTTTATGCTTAGTTACCTGCCCTCTAAACGAAAGTGAGGTCGGAGTTGACCTTGTTATGATACAGACCTCTCTTCTTTTCTTTTGCTAATGTTTTGTTCTCCTGATAATTAGTTGGAAGTTAACTCTAAGTAACTCTAGCCTCACTTTCATTCATAGGCCAGGTAACTAAGCATACAACTGTAAAATGGTCTATTAATGCTAGAAAATGGCGTAATAGTGGAACAATAAATCCCTTATTGAAATGTTTAATATATAACAAGTGCGAATATTTTGCTCGTTGCTCCTAGTTTTCCTCACCCCAAGCAACTCGCAAAATAAACGCGCGTATTATACGTTCGACCATTCAATTAGATGTATGTATACCACGTCAGAAACCCCGCGAGGAATGATAACAATTATGTGCAAATAAAAGCAATCTTTTAACATAGAAAAAAAGTCTGCCTAAGAGGCACATTTACCGCGGTACAAACATCTCCGGATCACAGAAACCCCTGTGCCGGTGATGGATCATTTAAGCAGCCAACATATGAATACTCCACACTTTAGCCGGGGGTCTTGCCGCAGGAGCCCAATAAAAGAATTCCACATGTTACAGAATGCAAAATAAATTATAAATGTAAATCACGTCTTGCCTCAACCAGAAGAAATTGAAAGGATTCATCAAGGCTATATTAAAGCCATATTAATGTTTCAGACAATCAGTGGACTCACCCCAGCGTACCTCCAAAATTATTCAGTACCCGCAGTACGCAGTACAACTTAAGAAACGAAGAGGCTAAACTTGAGTTGCCTTCGCCGCGCACAAATTATGGCAAGCGTGCTTTTTTTTATAGCGGAGCACTGTTATGGAATTCTCGGTTTTCACATGACGTCACGACCGCCATGTTGGTGCCCTAAACAAAGAAAAGGCGGCCATGCTGGTGCCCCGACCAAATCCTCCGGGAATTTAACTCTATTATTATGCAAACGCTTCGTTTTGTTTCATTCAAAAACATGGCTGTTGATCACGTGAGTGAAAACCAGCAATAGTTTGCCCATCATTTTGTGAAGATCAGGCTCCCTAGGATATTTTGGACTGAAGTTGACCAAATATACAGAAGGTGTCGGTCGGGCTCCCACATGGCAAGAAAAACCAAAGTGCTTTTCGGGTTAGCGATTGAAAAATCAAATATTGAAGCAAATCTGATGGAAATCTGTTTTCTTGGCTCAGAAACTGATTTTGTCCGGACACAAATCAGAAACAGGGGCAACGATTTGTCAGACGCAGATCGGATACTGGGGCGACATGTTCAGCATATAATTTAAACTCAACTCAGCTGCCTTTCATACTATCGTAGGCGGGGGCAGATGTAGTCACGTTGAAAACTATTACTAGTATAATAAGTCAATTGATATCAATGTATAACAACTAAAACTAATCCTAACCTGACCCTAGTTTTTCACTAGGCTTAATTTAGGCTCCAAAAAATGTTTCTCAATCTGAGTGCATATTAAACCTATAAATTGAGGATCACCAATTTAACCTACTATAGGTAAAAACGGATTCAACCTGAAAACGGATTTTACCGGAAACAAATACACTTAAAATAGTCTTCGTTGTCATCGTTCTCCCTTTTAAATTACACCCAATTGACCCGTTGCACTTGACTACGAGTATGGTTTCCAGCACTCAACCCTTATCTTTAGAAGCTGTCCCTTTTTAACAACGATTACATTCTTTTTTTTCGCAGCATCCAAAATATACTTCAAGCAATTTTAATGCTTTAAGCCCGTTTGTAATGTGTGTTTAATGCCTCGGTTGCAGTATATTGTGTTGGGGAAATATATGAACCAGCGCAAACTGAATAATATCCATATGAGACTTGGTCCTCGGGTTAAAGCCTGGTTTTCAATAGCGACGTAAGGACAAGGGCAAGCATAAATGCAAGCACCAGAGTGCTTATTTCACCGTGTAAACGGGCCTGACGCAAGTATTGCGCTCGCTTGCCTTGTGTGAAAACGGGACGCAACGCAAGCACAACAAGCTGTGAGTTTCGTCCAACTAGACGTTCCGTAAGCGTAGACTGGGTTGTCTGTGATACGTGTTACACAAAAACACTTAGTTGGGTGGTATTGAAGGCACTGACTGGATTTTCCAAGAGTAATGTTGGTTGGGCCCAGGCGGTGTCCGTACTGGGATTGCTTTGCGTCATGGGAATAATTCAAAATCGCTTCATTTGTATGCGGTCGAGTGAACATCTCCTGTGCGAGGGTAAGCGAAGTGGACGTGAACGTGAATGCGTAATGGGGATCAAAAATCTGTGGCAGTTTCTAAAAAAGTACGGCAAGCAAGTTCAGTTCCGTGACTTTTTTGGTAAAACAGCAGCTATCGATGCCCCCTGTTGGCTGCATAAGGCTTTATATGTGTCAATGTCTCAATGGAAATCGAGAAAGGTGAGATTTCACTGACGATTCATGACTTTTCTGGCCTTTATGTTTCCATCATAGGGCTTGTACGTTCTTATTGTCCACTTAGGTGCGGAGATATTTTTCGAGCACACTTACTTGTAGTCAAAGGAAATGGAATAACACCATTTGTTGTTTTCGATGGCTTACCTTTGCCGGCTAAGGCAAGTGAAGATGAAAGAAGGCAAAGGTGAGAAAAACATTCGATATAAATTTGTAGTAATTCCTTACAGCTTTTGACAAGCTAACCGTAACTATACTAAGCTAGAAATTTACCTCACTTCTCTCGTAAACAGAGACAGAGAGAATCTGCAAAGTAAAGCAGAAACTGCGCAGCCAAGCATTGTAGACATTTACAACCACTGAAGATGATAAAGGTGTACATGGCCAGGAAAGAGGCTCTGCAGAGTCCGCTTCAGAATTTCATGGTATGTTTCATTCCTAGTCTTTAGCAAATTTCTGATATTGTAAATGGGACAACCATGTGAACACTATACTTCACTGGAAACATGTGGCCCTTTCAGGCATGTTAGTTACTCATTCCTAAAAGTAGTAAAAGCTACAATCTCATCAGTAATAGAAAAAATCAATGAAACAAGCTTTTTTCAAAAGAGAAAGGTTTTTTTCTGCTAATTATTTCATACTCTTCAAATGGATCCTGGTTGTAGAACATATTTATCCCAGTCGATTACACTTTTTTAATGGGAATGTTCTTAAATTTGGTTGAGTGCAAGTATGTTCTTATTTCATACAGTACATGTTTTAGAATTTTTGGTCCAATCTTGGCCTCAGTGTTCTCATAAAGAAAAGGAGTGTATTCCTAATGACCAATTAATTTCCTTTTAGTTGATGGAAACTGGTGTCAAGCGATGACATGTGAAATCATCCAGATTGATCGGTTTTTTTCATTTTCCTGGAGAATTCCTTGTTTTCCAGTGATGGAAATAGAATTTGTCAAGGTCTGCTTTAAAAAAGGCTCAGATATCTTCGATGGTGTTGTTCAAAAAGGTGCAGCTGGTGATATTCAGCGAGGGGCATACAAGTGCAACTCTCACTGTCAGATACAAGTGGGAGGCAACCTTATACTGTCTTGTGGACCCTCATCCCTGTGCAGAAGGCGGACCATGCAGCACCTCCAGTTTCTGAGACAACTGTCGCTGACAGCGACACGTCAGACAATAACATTGACTCTGATGAGCCAAATGACATTGTGACAACTCACTGCTTGCCTTTTAAAGTTATGGGAACATGTTATTCCAAAGCAAGGCAAGACAGTTTACAGGAAGCTTTTGAATACCTTAATGAACATAACAGACCTGTTTACGCTTAAGCAGAACCGGAGAATACAAATGACAAATCTGCCATTGCTGTATATTTAATGTCATCATCAGATTATGAAAAAAGTAGGCTATATAGCCAGTGAACTAACTCTATATTTACATCCATTGCTCAAGGATCCATCACTTCTGGTATCCGTAAAAAAATTTCGTTTCTGTACAACTTTCCTTATGATTTAACGACAGATATTACCAGGAGAGGCCAGTGAGAGAAGTAAGTAATCAGAGCTAGTTGCACAGTAAAATAAAAAACCTGTAACTAGTTAGTGCACAAAGCAAGGCTTCAGACAAGAACCCGTAAAATTCTGCTACTACCACCCCCCCCCCCCCCCCCCGTCTCTCCCCTCCTGATTATAAGCCCAGGAATTGCTAGTGTGAATTGTTTATGGCTGATTTCTCGGGTTTTCATTGCCAATTTCGAAACGCAAACTTCCCTCCAATAATAAAACACCAATATTATTATTGGAACGAAATATACACCCAGTGCTTAGTATCAGAATTTTACAGTAATTCAAACCAGTTGCAAGAACAGCTGGATTCTTGTTAAGAGAATGGTTAGTTTTCATGGTGACTACTTGTTTATGACGACCTTAAAAGTGGCCTGCATGGCTCCATTACATTGGTTTACTATGGCCTCAAACTGTCAATAATAATTATGGCCTGAAAGCTTTCTTGATCATGGTATCTAAATTGGTTGAAAATGGTGCAGAATTTAAATTAAACATGACTGTGTAGTCAACGTCAATTTATCTACATGGATTAAAAAGTTCTGTTATTATTACTATAACAAGGTTGATAAAATTTTCAGTGTTCCTCTTGCATCAGAGGAGGAGGCAACTGTACTGGTGCTTTATGAAATTGAGCTCTGGCTGTCAACTGTCCTCTCTGTGGCATGGCAGCTCTATTTGCCACAATCATTCCACTCTCGTTTCCCCGATGACTTTTTTGGTTCATTTCCTTCTTGGAATAAACTTTTTCTCGACGTTCCTTCCGTCGATGAACGTTGACTTGCAGGCTTGCCTGGCGTGTTGCCACCTACAACAATAGGCCTTTTAGAGGCCATATTTGCTTATAAATCCACTAAGCAAAAACGGCTATATCTGGCGAAGCTTTTGAGAGCGTTTATCTCTAGCTGTAGAAGAAAGATAAAAGAAGCCATTTAGACCATTTTTAATGTTTAAACTAACAGAAATAGCGACTTCTAGGGCCTACAAAAATGGTCTCATATTACACCGTAAATTAGCCTGGCTACGCTGCCGTGTAAAAAAACACAATCAATGTTTATCATTTTTAGCCAAAACCCATTGCATACCAAAGAACGAGTGTTTACCTAGTTATTTTAATAAGAAAATATACAATGAACGGGCTAAATGGCAAAGGAAACGGATGCAATAACTCACCGCATCACAGCTCTACCGCCTCCGTCTTGGAAAATACCAATACCAAAATGCAACGCGATCTCATTGCGCACACCGCCTGGGTTGGGCCAATCCGAAAATAAAAATGGAAAAAGCCTAGGGATCCAATAGTTACTCCTGGTAACTCCTACAACGGAAGAAGAGGGCTAGGGGATCGAGCTCAAATACGACATATTTCTCGTCATCCCCAGGGCTGCTCAGTCCGGAAACGAAACACAATTTATTTTTTAAATATCTTCTTGTTTGAAAATAATTGTTAGATAAATTAAATTTTATGAAGAATATGAAAGTTCACATAAATGTTCAGTAGATAAGCTTGAAGAAATGGGTAAGACTAATTTGCCGAACTTCAGACCGCGGACCAGCGGAACCTGTGGAACCTGCGGAACCTAGAAAACTGACTGTTTTTTATTGAAATCCTATAATAAAAACGATGAGAATGAAATTAATATTTGTCGAATTTCGACTGTACCCGCCGATTATCGCGTTGCAGGTGCCATTTGTAGCTGTGATCTGCCTATTTGCGCCTTCTGGTTCAAGGAAGCCGCTTAACCTGTGATTTGTGTGACAAGACACAATAACAATCTAGCAAGTGATAAACTCCTTCTTCCGGCGATTTTGTTGTCGTTGTTTTTGTGTTGTTATCAAGGTATTGCGGCGAAAGACTTACTATGCCGTAAACATGTTTTAAAAGCATTTAAACTTTGCCTCAACAACCATTCAACATTTCTTTTGTTTTCGTGAATGTCGAATCAAGTCCCCTCTTTCAACATTGTTGGGTATGAGCGTGCGCACTAATCGGTGTCTCAATGACGTATCATGTCCGTATCCACAGTAACAACCGCGGCTGCAGCCTGGGACTGAATACAAGGTCCCTCTTGAGCTTTGCAAATGTTGCATGGCGTGTTCAAACCGTTTTCCCACCCCAGCAATAAACACCGCTCAACATCGCTCAACATCGTTCAACAAAATCGAACAGATGTTGAAACAAATGTTGAAGCCATGTGCCCGGGCCTTAAGGCATTTGTTGAGTTTCACAACCATCTCCAAGCATGAGGGGATCGACGCGCATATTAATAGTAATGAATACAACTACCAGAATTCAGTTTGTTTTTCTTTTCTTATTTGAATTTTGTATTCCCAGCGGGGTAAAATTTACAATGATTCTAATTAGCATGATAAAAGCAAAAGCTGAAGGATTCTGGAACTTGTAATCAAATGGCATCATTATGCAAATGTCCTATTAGCGCCTTTCTCTAATAGGTGTCAGGTAAAAGATCGTAAAATGCCACCTAAATGGTATTAAAATGACAATCTTTTCTGGATGGCATATTCCATCCTACCGCCTTCCTCTCGGTTTTTATCCCTTCTTATGCCAAGCAAATGTTGGCCACCGTTGGAACGTTTAGACGGGGGGATTTATGTGTTCTCCCATTGTCAAAATTTCTTTGATTCCATTTTTCTTTTACGATAGGAAGAGCTCGATCCACAGGAGATTGCGAAGATGAAGAAGGAAATTCTATCAAAATACGATGTAAACTATGATGGAAGACTAGATTTGGAGGAGGTACATCTTACGTAATTACTTCAAATTTAAATTTTATTGCTAAGTGTCATTGTCAAAGACCCGTATGATTTGTGTCGTTGCAGCAACTCGATGCCACTTTTTTCTCCTGTGAAGTTGCAATTAAAACAAATCGGTCTTGTAAGCCAAATGCGATTTCAGCACGATTTTACACTTCGATTTGTCGCCGCGTTAATTTAAAATTGCACAAAACTTGATGCAACTTTACTGCGACAAAAAAGTGCATTTTGAGGAGCACAGTTTTTAAAGATGTCATACTTCTTCATCATCATCATCATCGTTATTATCATCACCATCAGCTTCGTTAACTTCGACCTCACGAAAGTTCGATTGTGTTAAGGACGGTGCCTACTAATTCAAAGGTATTTTTGCCCCGATTTATGATTATGCAGGAAAGGTAGATGTTAACAAGTGTTATTGAAATCCAACAAGAAAATTGGGGGTAACCACGTATTTTTCAAAGATAACTCGTGAACAATATTTGTAAAAAGCTCTAAAATATTAAGCAATGTATGGCGTTCTTTTTCAAATTGAAGCTTAATTATCTCTAAAGAATGCATGGTTACCCCCAATTTTCTTTTTGGATACCAAGAGTAATTACAAAGATATAATACTTTCTCTGCATAGTTTTAAACCGCGCAAAAATATCTCTACATTAGTAAGCATCACCGATAGGAAATCCGAGTATCTGGAGTTTTGCAGAACGTATGCGCAATAACAAAAGAAGGCACCGTCCTTAACCTATTTTTTGTCCGTCAGTGAATTGCTTCCCCATTACGTATAGACTTCTGACTCCACTCAAATCCAAATAATCTACCTAATGTAAATCGGAAAACCGAGTGGCTCGTAGTTCCTGCTTGTCCGCAACCTCTGTAGGTAGTTCTACACCAAGATTTAATCTTGAATAATTTGTTTCCACAGCTGACTAAAATCCTACCCACTGAAGAAAACTTTTTGGTCCAGTTTCAACATCACGTGAACTTGACAAGCGTGGAGTTTTTCAAGGTAGGAGCGAAAATACCGAAACAATCCTCACATACTTTTCTCAAGCTCACCGGCTCATCTTTTAAACAAAAATACAACTTTTTAGAATAAAGATCTCTATTGGAAATGCAAGTTGGATTGGGAAACCTGTACCTACCACTTGATGCAATATTTCACTTTAAGGCTCAGATCCAAATAGAGTGAGACGTAAACTTTCAGAAAACCAGTCGAGTTGCTTTTTTGTTGTTGTTTTTCTTCTTCGTAGTCACAAATGTGCATACCCCACGAATATCGAAATAAGCTCCGATCGGATAATCAAATTTTAATGTGCCCTTCAGTATTTCCAAACTCCCTTACGGCTATTAGAACACCTACAATTACCCCAGCTCTCTGGTATTTTGAAAACGCGTTTAACCACTCGGCCACCGTGACGTAGTTTTCATTTTGCGATCAGAGCACAGTATTAAACGTCTCATCTGAAAGTATTTGATAAAGTGGACGGATGATTTTTCTTAGACAAAAGCATGCTTTAGAGGTAAGGAGATTTTCTACCTTATTTCTAGATCTTGGTTCATTCTTGTGTGTTCCACTATGAACTTCATTGCATAGAACAAATACTCCAATCGACCTGTTTCTTGCGAACCAGTTTGTTCAGTGATTCCAAATTAAACATTTTTCAATCGAACCAATGTGTTCAAGGAGCCATCGTGCCAAGCATTTGTCAATCGAACCAGTGTGTTCATTTGGCCATTGAGTAAACACTCGCTATAAGGAAGCACTGTTTGGGAATTTCAACGCCATTCTTCCCTATGTAGAAATCAAAAACGTGAAAAGAACATTTGGAAGAAGCCTTTAACAACCAAATACAAAAAAAATCAATTAAAAAAGAAAATGCCGCGGTTGTGTGATAATTTTCCCGCTACAAGTTCGCCTTCAGGTATTCTCGCGCGAAGAGGGCACACCTTGGCCATGCGCCACGAAGACAATCAATTGTAAATGCCGTTGTTTACAGTGTATTCAACGTATTTTGCGTGATTTCGAGGACGGCGGCTGCATTTAAAGTTTGATGCAAAGAAGCAAAAATTTCTTTTCTAGCTCATTCTTGGAATGGATGAGGCATGAAATTGATGGAAGAGGGTTAGATGGAAGTTACAGGCCGCGAACGGTAGTGATTTTACAATCATTTAAATTTAGAACAAGACGCCTGGGGGCCTATACACGGATGTACTATTCGAGATGTACTGATTGTGTGAAATGGAATGATGTAACAGTTTCATTTTTAAGGTTAATTCTTGAAATTGACATTGTCATCAGACAAGCGATATAACAACCAAAAACTTTGAGCGGACGAAGACAATAATAATTATTGTTTATGGCAGCAAGATAGTAAACACGAACTCACTCAAGATAAGTGTGGCCATTCTAAAGAGTTTGTTTAATTCTAGCTGTCTTAGCAGTCAAATCGTCTGTTAGACCCCTCGGGTCTTAAGGGGTTAACAAATGTTTTTACAATAAATAAATTCTAGTTAAATTACAGATTTATCTTTATGGTAATCTCTCGCCATTTTCCAAAGTTTACCCGTAGTTTTAGTTCACTGTAACTGGACAATTTATTTTGACTGTTTGTGCATCCCACGGATACGCCGTTCCAGGCGTCTTGTTCTTAATAATTTCTTTTTAACTTTTAAGGTCTGGAACCATTACGACCAGGATAATTCAGGATACATAGAAAGCGATGAACTTCGGGTAAGAATTTGTTTTTAGCTAGGTTTTATTGCCTGCAGTGCTCGGTTTTGTCGTAAAATTAGCACACTCGTAGAGATACTACCTAAATACTATTTTAATATTAGGCGGTAATTAAGTTGTACACAAAAGGTTTATAAATAAACTGTCTCTAAGGGGTCTCATATATAACCTAGCACTTCACATTACACTGTAATCAGTTAGGTCTCCTATATAGCTCAGTGGTACAGCTTCCGAACTAGTAATCGGAAGGTCGTAGGTGTTTGACTCCTGCAACGGAGCACTTGGATTCTCCCAGAGTCTCCCGGAGTCAATATCGATAAAATAAATCTCTTCATGACATAAATGAACCAGGTGTTCTGCGACTGGTGGATCGGTGGTTCACGTGGATCAGCTGGATCGATTTAAATCCCTAGCCCCTAACTGTAACCTCTGTTTTTGCATTTTTAAGACTTCGCAGCCTTGGTAGAGGCTCTGACCCAGTAGTTTTCCTGATTTCCACGAGATAAGCACCACCTGTTGCTGATTATTATTTATTTCGTTTTTCTCCCCACAGGGTTTTCTGGCAGACCTGCACAGTCGCGAAGGGAAAAAATTGACTCCAGATTGGATTGACGAAAACGCCATTGTCATGGTATGTTCACTTTTATGAACGACTAGACAGAAATTTATTCTTAAAGGGATAGTGTCACGTAATTTTAGTCAAACCTCAAAACACTAAAAGACATATTTTCATCAATGAAGACCAAAAAATAATGCTGTAGTTTTATTGCAATGAACCATTGAAGTACGTCAAAGCTATTATTTGTTGTTTGCAGCCACGGCTTGAGAGGATGGAAATGGATTGAAACTTGAAAAGACTCACCAGTTTTTTCAAGTTTGGAGATGGGTATCTTAAGAAAGTCGCCAAAAATTAAATACGAATAGCTCTTTCTGCCATAAATATATTTCATATCTTTCCAGTGGGTCTTCAGGAATTAATGTCGTACATGTGAGCCTAGAACTGATTTAAATTTTTACCCCGTTTTGACCTTAAAGCAGCAAGTTTACCATGAGAGTGCCCCTTAAAGCTTTGAGAGCAAAAGAGACTCCCTTGTAAGCGATGAGATTAAAATTTTCTTGCGTGAAGTCAGTCACTTTGCTCTTAGCTACTCTCAGGCAGCTATTTAGAGTACACTTCAAACGTTTGTTTTACACGAAATTGTAGTGGCCGTTCATTATTAATATCATCTTGAATTGAAGTACCGGCGTTTTTCTGTGACAAGAGGCTTGTTATGAAAGGATGAGTTTTTAAGACCCAGCCGCTGGTCCGAACTCACGACTGATTGTGAGCTCTTCAACTGCAAACCGAATCAGTATGAACCAATGACGAGTTTACGTAGAATTAGAGACATTAGCTTCCACAAACACCTCTCTCTTGAATAACAACTAGTATTAAATTCTCAACCTCGGATAATGCATTTCGCGTGCTCTGATTAGTTCACTCAATCTCGGTTATCAGCTCATATACCTTAGTTTGTTACTTTATATGGTAAATGATTGCGCTTAGCGTTGCAAAGCCATTTTTTTTTTTTTTGCCGGAAAGCGAAATTTCTCTCCGAATAAAGCCAAAAAGAAAAAAAAAATTCTGGAAAGTTTGGATCAATTCCGACGTTTAGAAGTATGCGAGAAGGCAAGAAATGTTTTTGTGATGAGCCTACGTATGTCTGACCTCAAGGTATTACGCATTATCGCATCTTCATCAAGTTTTTCAATTTCGCTCGGATTTTCACGTTTTTTTCACTCGTATTTCGTACTTCGAAATTTTTGGAATTTAATAAAACAAGTATTCGATTCGTGCTTGTTGGATATGAGACTGGTTAGCCTCGTTGGCTATTTACCATCTCATATCCAACGCGCACTCATGGAATAATTGTTAAATAGATGAGTTCACGCTCTTGAGTGTATCATAGGTAATCAGGGTAACATGCCGGGAAATTCAAAGGTTTGTATGGAAATTCAAACCAGAATATACTGTACATGACTCTACATTATAGACTTTCGCCTTCATAAACTAAACAAATAAGTTCAAGTTCACACCTAGTTGAACTGGACTTGGTATGTATTCTTTGGAAATCCTTAACATTGCTTTTTTTGTCTCCCTACATTCTCTGTAATTTTGTGCCTTTGGAATTAGAGGAAATGCATGGCAGAAACTTTGCTTAATAAAATAATTTCTACAATAGCTTTCTTCCCCAACTTTATTCTGCCGCAACTTTGAGCGCATAACTTTTGTTTTGGAAAATTAAATACTTGAATACTTTTCATTGTTTTGAACTTCCATACAACCTTCGAATTTCTCTCCATCTTGCCCTGATTACCCTAGTCCTGTTCCAGGACTCCCTCTTACCCCTCCCGGAAAATGAGCCTCGAATCCAAGCGGGAAAAGAGAGAGTCCTGTAATACTTGCAGGCGCATGCTCGGAATGAGCCAATCATATTGCATTAGATGCCGGACTGCATATGTAAATAAAGCGAACCTTGAAACTCCGACAAAAAATCGTATATGAAAATTACTGTGTGATTCGCAGTGTCAGGAAAGAGAACATCTAAATTATGCCTCGTGGCGACCAAACGAGGAAAAAAAACCCCGATCGCAGTGATGTTGGAAAATTATTGCCCAATAAATATAACGACTGAGAGAAGATCGCAGTAAATCGATGCAAACTTGGGGCTGAACTAGTAAATATAGCATAGGATTTCACTAAGCGACAAAACAACTCGGAGTCAGAATTTCATATTATCTGCATTACTTTACCTCTAACAATGAGTTTCAGAAGGAAAGTGCTTTTAAGTAGCAACAAAAAAAGCAAGGTGACACACGCTCTTAAGTAGCATTTTTCAATCTTATTAATTAATATTCACGAACACATTTTGACCAGAAAAAAAATCGTGGCAATTAACGTCCAAATAATCAATGTTTGACTGGCATATATATGTATAAATTTAATAGGAACATTATTGCTTCATCATTGCGTTATCAACACAAACTGGTATGCAAAGAAGCAAATAGTCCATGTTGTAATTCAATTTCGTCTAACTTTATCAGGAATAATGCTCAGTTTTTCTGTCATGCAAACGTCTTTTAGTTTTTCAGATATAAAAATCATTGCAGTCTCAACAGGCAGCTCTACATAAAACCTTAGTTTGGGCACGGTCCTAAGTCTTTCCTTGTAAGGAAAGAAAGATTTAATGTGACAAGTGCTTTGAAAAATTATTCTAAGGAAAAATTAATAGTCTGAGTAAATTACTCTACTCTAATTACTCAAAAAAGAAAAAAAAACAGTTTGTCACCGGTGTTTGTGTATTATTCCTGATAAAACTGAGAGTATTTACGACATTTTTTACTTGACTGTTTTATATTGAGTATCCAAACAATGTGTCCCCGATTTTGAAAAAAAAATGGTAGGCCTAAACTCCTGAAACAATCACAGTTTCACCAATTACTGTGCAACTCAAATATGCGTTCACTGGATCAGTGCAATTATTACATAACTAGATCGACAGAAGTAATGAACAATAAACAAGAGTTCTAGCAGGAGATTTATTAGTCTTCGTTGAGCGATTCACATCCACGACCTACATACAGTATATTTGAAACTTTCAAGGAGTCTCGGGAGAGCAATTAAATCAAAATTTGATACTTTTCTGCGCCAACATCATGCAGCTGTTCAGTTGGGTTTCAGGCACGAAATTCCATACTTTCGTATGTCATCCATCTGATCTTCCACGATTGGGACTCACGATAAGAAGGACTGATTTACAATTAACATCGGACTCGGATCGAAGAAAATCGCAATCATATTAAAGGGGCTAGGTCACGCAATTTTAGGCAATTTCAGCACTGATCGAATGGTCGTAGAATTAACTAAAATATCAAAATAACTGTTCAAAACTATAGAAGAACTGTAACAAAACACCGGGAAGCCAAGTAGGGACATGGATGGACAAAACTGGAGAGGATTGAAATGGATTGATTTCGGTAAATTTGAAAAACGTCGGCCCATATATCAAAATGTCATTTACACAGCTGGAAAATCATTCTCAGTAGTTATGTGGCCGTGATTTTGCAAATGAAAGACTCTTGCTCTGCCAAAATTGAACAAAATTACCTAAAATAGCGTGACCTAGCCCCTTTAAAGGAACAACCATATAGCAAGCAGACTTGCCAAATCCTGTTGCAGGATTAACAAAACCATCATTACCGGTAACGACTGCATGAATAGCTTGTAGTTGTTCCGCCTTAGTCACAAAGGAAAAGTGGCATTTCTTAAACGCGAGATCAATTGCCTCCAAAAACTTGGCGTTATAATTTCCTTTCACATTATCCCCATGTATCCAGTGTAAAAGCACTCGGAATAAACTATGCCCAAATAAGGAATCTTTTTCCAAATATGGTTTTTTCCCCCAGTTTTGGGGGAAAAATGGCGTCATTTCGAGCATGCGCCTGCAAGTAATACAGGACTCTCTCTTTTCCCGCCTGGGTTCCAGGCCCATTTTCAGGGCGGGGTAAGAGGGAGTCCCGGAACAGGACTATGACTACCCATGATGCACTCAATAGCGTGAATTTGCCTATTCTTTTTTTTGTTTTCATGATACCTAGTTGGACCTTTTTGACAAAAACAAGGATGGAAAGCTGTCGTTGTCAGAGATGTCAAAGTAAGTATATTATACAAAAATTTGGTTTTATCAACGGAGTTGATAATGCAAATTGGCCACCGTACAGAGATTCTAAAAGCAGACGTTTCGAGCGTTAGCCCTTCGTCAGAGCGAATCGAGGAATTGTGGGTTACCTGTAGTTTTTATAGTAGAGTAGGAGCTACGCTATTGGTGGTAACATGGCAACGTGAAAAATAGGAATATATTAGTTAAATGAAAAGCGTTCGTTAATACCGTGAGGATTAAGGGTGCCGATTTGGAAGATGAATTTTTGTTCCAGATTCTTGCGGCTTTCCGTCGTACCAAGATGTAGGGAAAGACCGCAGATAGCCATGTGTTTTTTGGAGTGGTTAGGGAGATTAAAATGACGAGCGACTGGCTTAGATGCATCCTTGTCATTCTTCTCAACATCGCGAAGGTGTTCGCGGAATCGGTGACCTAGTCGTCTACCTGTCTCGCCAATGTATAATTTATTGCATAACTTACAGGTTTTGCAATAAATGACATTTGCGGAGGAACATATGAAACGATCGGTGATCTTAACAGATCGCTTAGGTCCCGATATCTTCCTAGTGTTAACAATGAAAAGATACGTTTTGCATCGTGAGCGCGCACATTTGAAAGTGCCGGGTTGCTCGTTAGATTTGAGCGCGCTTCTAACTAAAAAGCTGCTTACGTTTTTGTCGCGTTTGAATGAAATAAGTGGAGGTTGCGAAAAGATTCTACCAGTCTCGGGATCATTTTGGAGTAATTTAAAATTAGTAAGAATGATACTTTTGACAGCGTGATTATGAGGATGGAAAGTGAAGGTGAATGGAATTCTGTCATTCTTATCTTGTTGTGACGTTTGTAGTGCTGACTGTCGATCAAATAAGTGTTTCTCTTACAGCCCCTTCCCGGCATTCACTACTAGCAAATTGAACTCTATTTTTAAGCTCAAATGTCTTTCGCTTGTTCGCACCTAACGTGTCACAATAGACTTTTTGCTAGCGAGCCGCCATGTTGGAATCAGGTGAGAGTCAGGCATATTAACTATTCAGTTTGCAGGGTTTCAGGAGGTCGGGAGAGTTCACTGCGTATAAGCCAACTGTGATTTTTATTTAATGAAGCTTATTGCCCTCCAGGGCATCATTGTAATCCGCCCGCGTATATATAGTAAAGTGATATGTTATTACATTTCTAGTTTATTTACACATAAATTTTCGATCTGTAAAGAACTACAATCTTGGACAAAAAGGGTTGAGAATATTAAAAATAAGGCTTATTTTGCGCACTATGTCCTCAATATCGCACATTATTAGCAATCCCCCTCCCCCATACAACCAATGTTGATAAGCCCAGGCTCGACATGCTTTGTTTCGTCTAGCAACATTGATCAGGAGGGGGGTGGGGGCAAAAAGAGAGCTTATTTTTCATACTCGTGATCGGAGTTTCGTCCAAAGGCAGAGTTTTCTCAACAAATTTGTCCAAGATTGTGGGCCCGCACGGAATTATTGGGAACTAATGATCTACGCAAATTAGTGTTCTAAGGAGAGAAATTGTGTTTCCTGTGATTTGGCTGGCGTCCGGCCCTGTAAAAATCTTAACTCTCAATTTATATTTTGATTTTTCCCTAGCTAAGATTTTAAAGTTACTGATAGTCATTTAGTTTAATAGTTTAATTAATTAATTGATTAATATATATTTCACACTCCTGTAGGTGCGATATAGTGTTAATGTGTTATTGACTATTCGTTTCTCCTTGCAGAATCCTTCCCCTAGAAGAAAACTTTTTGGCACAGTTTAAAGTGGTAATACCTCATTATGCCCTTATTTTTGTCCTTTGTTTTTTTTCTTTAATTTCCAGTGAGTCAATCTACCTAGAGAATGAATGGGTCTTTTCTGTCATTAGGTTCCAAGCTGCATTTCTTTTTGTAGTCACAATCCCCGAGAGGGTCGCCAGGCCTACCACATGCCAGCTCAACAAACGCACTACATCACTCAGTGTCCAACACTTCAAAGTGGGGACCCTATTTGTCTGTGTGCCCTGTGGAGTAGCCACACAAGCAATACTTAAGCTGCTCGCTGAAATTAGAGGCATTTAACAAAAAAATGATTTTTCTCAAGAGAGTATGAAGGTAAGAGAGGTAATTCCTCATATTGGCCCTATTCCCATCGTAATCCCTCTTAAGTTATTTTTAAATCTCCTGCGAGATCCGGTATTCCCACGAGGGTTAACTGATAGCCAATCATATGTCTCCATTTTCATTGCGTGGGAATTCGCTCAGCTGTCAACATTGGTAACATATGGCGGCATATGATTGGCTATCAGTGAACCCTCGTGAGAATACCGGATCTCGCAGGAGATCTAAAAATAACTTAAGAGGGATTACGATGGGAATAGGACCAATATAAGGGATTACGTCTCTTACCTTCATAATCTCTTGTTTTCCTGTAAAACTGGCTCAACGGATTTTTAAAAATTAACTATTTTAGAGATTATTTCTAACATTATCAGGTAATGCTGTACGGGAAGATTTCACCCTCCCGTCTTTTCAACGCTCAAAAAGTTGTGATATAAATAAATCTATGATGGGCATTGAAAACCTTAGCCAAATTTCGTCCTGATTATTTACCCTAACTACATCTAATAACAGAATAAATTTTGTTGTGCGAAAAAAAGGACCGTTTTTTAGCCTCCTTAATGTCCCACAAAGTTGATAATCCGTCAAGAAGATTAAAAGGTCTGGTCATTTATACGTAATAGATGTATTTACAAAAGCACACGAGATAAACAAATGATCCCACGCACGGTTGACTATAAGTACGGTGCTCAACTGAATAGCAGTTTAGTGTTGCAGGACGCGACCTACAGACTTTGTATTTCTCCCAGAGGACACGGCTAAAGCAGAATTTTCTTTTCAGGCACTGGTATTTCAATGCCCTGTCATATTAACGAGGATGGTGTAACTTTTACTTGTAGGAAAAACTCACCGAGGAAGAATTCAACCAGATATGGACCAAATATGACGAGGTAACTTAAAATACCTTTTTCCATTTTTCAAGCTATCTTGCATGTCACGAAATGTTGGGCGCTCATTTCCAATCAGTGTATTATTTGCTGGATGCAGTTACATTTGCATTTTTTAAATTTAATTTTCACTGTTGACACTAGCTGTCTTTTATATTTCTTATTTCTGAACTTTTCCATTGCACTTGAAAAAGGCTGGTTTCACATGGAAATTTGGCATCGATCGCTGTAAGTTGCTTCGGCTCCTACTTATACTCCTTATTCCAAAATGGCCGGTATTATGTTATTCTTTTGTTTGCTTGCAAAGTAGCCCTCGTTGCCTCGTTCTTAAAATTAAAATTCAAAAGAATATTTAACCTTGAACGAGGCAACAAGGACTAATTTGCAAGCAAACAAAAGAATTTTAAAATGGTGGCCATTTTGGAATGAGGTGTATATATCCACTAATGGGAGGCCGCTCTGGATCCTGGAATCTTATATATAACGCACAAATTTATCAACACACCAAAAAAGCCTAAATGAAACTTGACACTGCACCTGAAGAAGGATGGTTTGGCAATTCGGCTCCGATATCCGCTAATGGAAGCCTGAAGTGCTCTATCTCTCTACCTCCTAGGATTTTGCAGTGAGTTCTCATCCATCCAGGTGCTTGGCCCCATTCCGAGGCTAGGGTGTTCCCCTCCTTACCTATAAAACGAGCCTGCATACAACTGATTCCAACTGTGAGCTCTTAAGTTCATCTTAAGCTAATATCGTCAAGTGGTAAACGTTCAGTGGCTAACGCAGATCGCTGGAGATCACGGAAGTGTGCTTAGTGCTTTCAAAATTCCCAAAGAGCACCATAATTCGATTGACTCCACAAATGAGTAGCTCCGCAGTGTTTTATTTCATTTTTAGTGCGGTTTTAGCAATACAAAGAATACGGAACGAATTTACATTCATCTGAAGCGCACACAAAATTATAACACTCACTATGTTATAAGAGATGGATTACGTAGAACTGCACCTACATTCTTAAATGACTACTCCCCATAGGCACTTTTCATGGCCAATTTAATGCAATCGACGAAACGACAGAACAGAACAACAAGAACAACAACTTTAAAGAGTGGCAAACCAGTTGAAAAGTGCAGCCGAGAAGTTGAACCATGGACTACCGGGATCAAACTCAACAAGTGGTCAGAACTAATCTTGACCCCGGGATCTCCGGAGCTCAAGGCAAACGCCCTGGACCGCAATGCATCCTTACTTGAAATTTGACCGCCGTTAAGTTTAGTGAAATAGTTGTTGGACAATTCTTATAACAGTTCCAGTACCGGATTAATTATTAAATTAACAGCCATTAGTGCGGGCTCTACACGAAAAGCACAGGATATCATACGTATTTGAGGGATTGTAATAATGGACAAAGATTCTTTAAAATCTATCTATTAGGATGGAAACGGATTCATCGCCGACGAAGAAATCGACGCTCTGATGCATGATTTCATTATTACAAAATTGAAGGTAAAAATGAACGATATTATTCATTGTACAGTCTTCACCCTCTTTTCATGGTTTTTCTACATACCTGAAGTAAAGCCAAAATAAAATCTGGCGTCACTATATCAAGTCATCTGTTTTCGAATTACACACCGTTTTGGGCTACTAGGCTGGAACCAGGCCGCATTTCGGCCTATCTACTAAATATCTACAACTAACAATTTATTTATTTACTTGTTTCTTTTGCCACACTGCATCCATTATAAGATGATACAAGTTTACAAGAGAAAGAGAAAATGATCAGGGGGCGAGAAAACCTTAACGACACCACGGGGCTTCTATTTATATTTATATAACATCCCAAGTTATTCTCGCATTTTGATTGGTTCTTGCCTATGATCTATTAGAGGACAGACCCACGATTGCCGTCACCATCAAAAACCAGCTTTAATTTATGCGAATAAAGTTTAATTCTTTATTATATAAAACAAATAGATTCCATGTTGCCGCGCGTCTGTTTAGTAATAGATCACAGAAGACGTCAAAATGTGATAAGAACATCAGTGACACACTCGGCTATGGCCTCGTGTGCCACTTTTTGGCTCTTACGACATTTTGACGTCATCGATATCTGTGATTCATTACTGACCCGACGCACGGCAACATGGAATCTATTTGTTAAATAAAAGTTAAAGTTATCTTAATGTACGCGTCTCAATCGTTTCCTTCAAATGGCATTCTTACTTAGGGGGGGGGGGAGGTAAGAGGGGTGGGGGGGTGCACTTTGTCGAAAATTTCTCTCCAGCAAACTCCAACAGCCTGCACGATGCCTTCTTGGTCACTGCTCTTGAAATTTTTAACTGAGATGTCCCACTTCCTATTTTTAGAGAGAGGTGGACTCCAAAGAAGTCGCCAATTTCAGGAGTAGCATCATGGGAGGATGCCAAGTGGACATTGACAGAGATGGAAAGATCAACAAAGAAGAACTTAAACGTTTTCTTCTGGGACAAAAATAAATGTTGAAAATAAAGACTTTTTTAATATTATTGTCCATGTCAAGCACATTGTTCTTTGTTTTATTACTGCTCTGAAAACTTTGCGATAACTGTTCAATAAATTATACTACAAGTTACTCGTGCGTATGCAAGATTTCATTTAGTTGTATAATTTCCACTGAATATAAGTTTTGGGGAATTAAACTATGGCACTTGTCTTGAGTCAGAAGGCACCGCGGTGAAGGTCGGTATTCGAAGTACATACTGAAACGGAAAATTATATCTTTGATTATGTCCTTCCCAGGACCTTGGCCTTCGCACATCAAAGCAAAGGGAAAGGTCCTGGAAACGAGGTTGGCTTGGAAGAGTCATGGTGTCGACAGAGGAACTCGAATCAAATTCTATTTCATTCTGTCCAAGATTGAAAGGCACTTCAGTAAAATAATATACAGATTTAGCCAAGTCTAAAAGCGGAGCTCCCTGGGTATTTATTCTTACTGCCTGTAGGGTTTGTGAAAATAAAATGCGAATTGTCCGAATAGGAATCATGCTAAAATTAGAAGCCACAAAAACAACTCTCTCAGTTCAAGGTCAAAAAAGACTTTTACTGATGTAGTTTATTCCACTTTATCTCTGAAAACAAGATCACTCACATTTTGATGTATTTCATTGAAACACGCCAGATTGGCTTGGTACAAGAATCGGCAAACTACGGCAATGCAACCAAGAAAGGACGAACTTCAAAGACGATCTTCTCCAACACTTAAATAACGTTTGGGTTCCTTAAACAAACTTCTGAAAACACAAGCTAGTGAGATTTCCCCCTAATTTTACGAGAACTCATTGCGAAAACGTGTTTACAACATAAGGGCAAAATTTTCTTGTCACTGTCGAGGCACAACGAAAACCAGTTAGGCAAACGGATTAAAAAAGCACTTTTCGCTCACATTTTAGAGGAAAACAAACAAACAAATCATCTCTTTCTTTATGTCCAAAAGAGTACAGATTAATTCCAGTTGACAATAAAAATTCGATTCTCATTCCTGAACAAAGGAAGAACCGATTAAACCAACTTTTAAAAATACGCATCCACTTTAAATAACGCATCCGTAAAAATAACAAACGGTTTAGTGCCCAAGGAAAGAATTTGTTTGCTAAGTATGAGCTATTTCTGGTATTTTGTTTTGTCGTTGTCGTTCTCTTTCGCTCAGTCCTTTTGTTTCTTTTCTAGACATAGGTCCTCCAGGCATCCTGTAACCTTATCAGAGCTTCTAAAGATATGCCAAACAGATATGCAATACAGAGAAAAAAGCAGCTCTAAGCAAATTAAAAATAAACACTCAGCTTTTAAGTTTACATCCCGCCGATGCTTGACTTGAATAACTGCGTAGCCAAAAGTGTGGACCACAGATATCATGATATGTCAAACTGGATTGAAACAAGCGAAAAATGCAGAAAGAAAACATATTCCAAACCGTTTTCCACCTGAACACGAAAAGCGTTGACTGTGTAAGAACTTTCGTTTATATATAGTATGGCTGTGTACCCGCGTCGAGCCACAGAAAGCGCGCGAAAAATGAAGCCTCGCTTATGTTCAGGTGAATTAACCTGGGTTGAGCATGCAATCCAATCGAAAACCAGTACCTGACCAGCAGTCAAATTAAAAAAAAAAAACCTGACCTAGGTGAGCTCTAAGGTTGAGCCCGCGATATGGTCACGTTATACTGGTCAGCGGATACCTTGTTTTGACAGGTGTCAATTAATCAAAAGATGGATGTCCAATATGAAAGATGTATGCTGTAAACTAGCATGATACTGGTCACATTGGCATACATGGATGGGTGGACGTACGGACGTACGTATGTACGGACGGTTGATGACGTCATGGCTATAAAACCAAGATTTCTCGCATCGATGGGTTACCATATTTTCTTAACAATGGTGCTCCGCGCGCGCGCGCTCCGCTATCAACGAAGTTCAAAGCGGTAAGAAGTCTGGATAACCATCATGAGATATTTCCACCTGAACCATTTCATGAAGTAAACTAATTTCTTACCTAGAAACAAGGTCAAAGATCAAAACAAAGAAAAGAATCAGAGACGTGAGACTTGAACCCGTACCCTTTACTTTTCACTGCGGCCGATGTACCGAGAATCCTCGGATTCTTTGGTCAGCGGGCGGTCACCTGAAGATCAGTACCGCCGAAAAGGATGACCCGGCTAGGCGAGTCACCCTTTTTCAACGGTAGGGTCACCCTTCTAGCCAGGACACCTGATTTCCTTGTTAACACTT
Organism: Montipora capricornis; assembly: GCF_036669925.1. Lineage (NCBI taxonomy): Eukaryota > Metazoa > Cnidaria > Anthozoa > Scleractinia > Acroporidae > Montipora > Montipora capricornis. The sequence continues at coordinate 64,288,114 of NC_090892.1, read as the reverse complement.
TGGCTCCCCAACTGAAGGCGGATCAACTCCAATCTCGTCCCCAGAGTCATCGCTCCATTGACCAGCGCTTTGGCAAGAGATCCAAAGAGGCCCATGTTTATTATTATTATTATTATTATTATTATTATTATTATTATTATTATTATTATTATTTCAACTGCCACCTTTCGTACATTTTCCATTGCTCCTTAACCGCAAAATGGCAGAGCTAATCGAGGCGGGAAGGAAAAGTAAGAGATTACAATAATAAAAGGGGTTGAGACAACAATAAAGAGAGCTGATACACGAACATCAGCACATTACATTAAAATGGCAGTAAGTAAAATAGGTAGAATAAAACAATTGTTTGATTTAAATTAACCCGAAATTTTGAAATTTAGGCTGCGTTCAATTGACCGTATTCCGGAATAGGAATACATGGAACACAAGTTGGAAATCCTTCGTTTTTGCGGAGATTCGCATTAAAAATGTCAAACATTTACTAAAATGCTATTTTAAACATATTTTTATCATCCTTGCAGCTTCGAAACGTGCCAAACATACCGCCAAACATACCCATTAGGCCGGAGCTTATCCCGGTTTCTGTAGCATGAAGCGACTAGGAGTATTTCTACTCCCCCCTGGATGGGATGCTAGTCCAACACAGGGCTCCCCCTAGCATTAACTTCGCCAGTACCCATTTATACACTTGGGTGGAGAGAGGCACCGTGAGAGTGAAGGGTCTTAAGGTCTTGCCCAAGAACACAACACAATATCCCCGGCCAGGGCCCGAGCCCGGACCACTCGATCCGGAATCGAGCGCACTAACCATGAGGCCACCGATGCTTTGGGGTGAAGGGATGGCGCAGTGGTGAGAGCACTCGCCTCTCGAGCTCACCAATGTGGCCCGGGTTCGATTCCCAGACTCGGCGTCATATGTGGGTTGAGTTTGTTGGTTCTCTACTCTGCACCGAGAGGTTTTTCTCCGGGTACTCCGGTTTTCCCCTCTCCTCAAAAACCAACATTTGATTTGATTTGCGTTGATTTGTTAATTTGAATTTACAGTGTCCCCAATTAGTGCTCCAGCGCTAGAACGACTTTAGACACTTAAATAAAGTTGCTTCCTTCTATTGATCTGAGGTTGACAAGTTTAAGCAGGTCTCTGTACTAAGTAGAGTTATGGGCGTTCAAAGGCCCGTTTCAAACGTCGAACTTTACATGTGCCGAATCTAATGCAATGAACGAAAACAAGATATTTTTGTCATTTGCATTCGATTCGCCACATGTAACGTTCGACGTTTGAAACGGGCCTAAGAGCAAACTGGTTTGTGAGTTCCAGTTTTTTAGAAAGTCCAGGTGACAGCCCGACTAGGACTAGAGCAACAGTATTCCAGATACGGCAGGATGAAGGCCTTGTAAATCTTTACCGATACTTCTGCCGGTAAAAATTTACGGATTTTAACATGAGCTCTATAAGATAACGAACTGCCTATAGACGGTTTTCACAGTGCCGTCATCAAATTCTAAAATCAAAATCACAAGGTGGTTTGAATTTTTATCTATAGGAGGTTGAAGATGACTTAGAAATAAATCTTTTAATAAATCCAGTTTCCAGTTCCATGTCGTCTTTCCTTTCGAAAATAGAGCATTTTGAATTTCCAAATTGCGGCAGGTACAAAACGCAGGTCACAGGGAACAGGGCAGAGGTCACAGATCATTGTTTTACCTATACAGAAAGTATCCTAAACATTCATAAAAGCTAACCTTAGGCCTAACATTAGCTTTTATGAATGTTTAGGATACTTTTCTTTAGGCCTAATTAGGTAGGTTACATAATGACCTGTGACCTGTGCCCTATGCCCTATGCCCTATGCCCTATGCCCTGTGATCTGTGACCTGCGTTTTGTACCTGCCGTGCGAATTGTCATCTTGCGTGACACCAATGATACAAAGTTATTTGGTTGAAAAAAATGTCTATGCCTATGAATCTCAGCAGTCTGAGCAATTCAAGTACATTAAGAGATGTGTTCATACACATGCATGTTATCTCATGAGCGAAAAGTAAGCGCTTTCATTGCTAAGTGAATTCCAGATGTTCGTGTTAATTTCTGGCCGCCATATTGGTGCACAACGGTGGTAGCCACTAGGTTACTTCTTTGAAGAAATGATATATGAAATGGATCATGTACTGAACTCAGTCTGCGGATATGAAATCAAGTTAGGGACTGTGCAATAATTATCAGGAAGGGGGGGGTCCTAAAATGAGCTTCACCAAAGGAAAAATTAGATAGGTCCCCCCTCCAGCAGCGTCAAGATTAGCTCTGACCCCCCCCTCACGTTCTCTCAAAATTAT
>NC_090892.1:64260782-64283282 GCF_036669925.1 Montipora capricornis | reverse complement strand
GTCGAATTTTTCTCTATAATTCCACTTACTTTGACTTATGTTGCATCAGTGCTGTTCTCGTACCTTTTTGGGCAAGCCTTAAAATAGGCTCCCATTAGTCGAATTTTTTCTATAATTCCATTTACTTTGAGTTGTGTTACATCAGTTCTGGTCTCGCACCCTTTTCGGCACGCCTTAAAATATGGTCTCATTTGTCCCACTTTTCTATAATTCCATTTATTTTGAATTGCGTTACATCATTCCTGATCTCTTACCCTTTTCGGCACGCCTTAAAATACGCCCTCGTTTGCCCAATTTTTGGGGTCTTATGCATTCTATGCATACAGACCCCTAAGTCAGAGGCAGATCTTGTCAGTTTGTCACTTTGAGGACGAGAACACACGTGACAGTCTGGCTTGTAGACTGGGTACTAGTAATTGCGAGTCATTGTTTTCAAGTGTCGGCCATTGCTTCTAGCGTTCGTCGCTTGTATATAAATCTGCGGTCGTTTTCCCTGTTTTGGGAAAAATTTGAAGAGATTTCCGTCGCAAATTAGTTGTAATTGTTCAAGGTAAGTTATTTCTGTTTCAAATTTGATCTTTCGTGCTGTTTCAGATTGGTTTTCTTTCTTTCTTTCATTTCGAAAATTAACTACTCTTTCCTGGCTTGTTTGTTCTTTGTTATTTCATCCAGGTGACGTCGCTGAGTGGAGTTTCCTCGGCGATATCGATACGGGAGTTGTTTACTCACGCAAGCCAACATATCTAGACTCGCCTTGTGTTTAGTGCGGATTGCACTGAAGCTAAGACGCTTTCGCAAGCCCACATTCATTGGCTTGAAATCCGGTGTGCGTTGCACCACATACCTCACAAGTATCTCACAAGCTATCACAAACCAGTATTTATCGGCTTGAAATGTCGGTGTGGGTTACACCCCAAACTGAAAGAGTTATTGTGCTCTAAAAAATGATTGCATTGAATAAGAGTTTTGCACTCTCAAAGAATAGTATATTTCGTACTCTTACTGTTGTCTGCTACTAGCCGCCAGCATGGGAACAACAATCGAACAGTACCGGTCAACAGCGGTCAAGGATCGGCTGTCACAACAATTTTGTGAAAGCCAAGGATGCATTTTCACGTGTGCGAGGGCGATTTTGGAATACGATGGTTATGATGTTTCGCTTAAATGTGTTTTACTTGCCAACGTTAAAACAAGTTGTTGGACATTACAAGTCGTGTAAGGAGGTGATGTTTTGGTTTTTGTGCTACAATGTTTACATCCCATTGCTTATAAGGCAAGCAAATGATGTGGAGGAAAATCCAGGTTCTACAATATTTGATATCATTGATCCAACAACCTTTGTGTCCGCTGACTCTAGTCAAGGAAATGAAGCAATCTTTGGTGTGAATGCTGGTAAGCAATGTGTAGCAATGTCACTTACTGCTACTCTATACCGGCATCAAATACAAGATAATTCTACTTTGAACAATTCTACTTTGATAACTCTACTTTGAACAATATTTTGGTTATTGGAAATATCTATACAGTTCTGTAAGATGTTCTGAGCGAACAAATGACTATTTGCTGTTAACTGGTTAGCCTGCGAACAGCAGACGCATTTCCGGTCGTCGTTTCTCTCCCTCCGAAAAAATAGCGTCTGCGATCTCGAGCTCCAAAACGATTTCCGTGACGTCAGTATTTCTTCACCAATCAGAATTCGGCTCTTATTTTTGTGGAGCTAACACGCGTGGGCTTTACGTGGAGATCTCGATATACGCGAGAAAACCAAAATGGCGGAAGATGGGGAGAGTTCGCTGGACCACGCGTTTGTCAAAGTATGCGATATTTTCGGCTTTGAGAAGATTAACAAGCACCAAGAAGAAGCAATTCGACAATTAGTGGAACTGAAAGTCGATGTGTATGTCAATTTGCCGACTGGTTACGGAAAGTCTGTTGTGTTCCAAGCTTTACCTACGGTATTTGCTTCGGTAGATAAATGCGAAAAGAATATTGTAATCGTGATTTCTCCGTTAATTAATCTTATGAAAGATCAAGTGAGCCGTCTATCTTTGCTTGGAGAAAGCGCAATATCGCTGAGTGATATCAGTTCGGCGGCGGAGATAAAAAAGGTGGAGAGTGGAGAATTCTGTATCGTTTACGGATCACCTGAATCTTGGCTTGGCGACATTAGATGGCGAAGAATGTTGGCAAGCGAAACCTACAGATCCTATGTGAGAGCAGTTGCCGTGGATGAAGCGCACGTGATTTGCCATTGGTAAGAAATATTATCATCGCTTCAATGAGGTTATTCTTTCATCGTTCTGGACTCCCGGGGAATAGAATTAATAGTTTTAAATGAAAGGTTTTCGTATACAAATGCATATTTAGCATGATCTTACCCTAATGTCACACAGTTGACATTGGTTCACACGATTTCTTCAAGAGAATAAAGAGAGTTATTTCTGTATGATGCGATTGCAAGTTTCATCTTAGAAGCTATAATACACTGGTAGTGATCAAGTAATCAAAAGGTTAACTCAAATGTAATATTGCATCATTTATTGTTTTTCTAGGGGGAAATCGAAGAGCAAAAACCTTGCAGCCTTTAGAGTGTGGTTCTCTGGGTTACATGAGATGCGTTCATTATTACCACGCACTCCATTTGTTGCCCTTACTGCCACAAAAGATACTAGAGACACAATTTTTGAAGTACTCATCATGAAAGAGCCTCACATTGTTGAGGAAAATCCAAACAAACCCAACATTGCGTATGTTGTTAAGTACATGGAAAGGAATGCTCGCCTTTCAAATTATTTTCATTGGATAGCCAAAGAGGTAATTGACAAACACTCCATGGCTACTAGAACAATAATTTATTGCCAGACAATAAAGCAGTGTGCAGTTGTGTATTCAACACTGAAGACCCTTATTGGGGATAAAATTTATGTTGACCCACAGAACAAAGATCTAAAAAGAGTGGTTCTTGAAATGTTACATTCTTGCAGCCCCAAGTCAAATAAAGATCTCATTCTTGAGTCATTTCAGTGTGATGAAGGACACATCCGTATTCTTGTTGCTACAATTGCATTAAGATACATGTAAGGTGCAGTTGAGAATTCAAAATAAGGTGAAAGGGGGAAGCATTCAACTCGCCCCTAACTACCTGGGCCTGGTTCCTCAAAAGATAGTTACGTTGAACCCAGGATTAAGCTAAATTTCAGGCAACGTTTTCTCGTCTAAAAACATGAGCCTTCTCTATGACATACGGTAACAATAACACAAAATGTTACCCTACACAATGCATAGGAATGTAAAATACAAAAACAGATCAAAATTTTTATCCTGGATTAACACTTATCGACCTTTCAGGAACCGGGCCCGGAGGTCTGTAACAGAGTATTCGTGTTAGAAAATTCCCAAAGAGTTTTTTCTTTTACAAATTTCAGGAGCACCCAACGAGAATATACTTCAAAACCACTTAAACATAGCAATGTTAAACGTATTTTAGTATTTAAACGGTAGATATAGGCATATTTTTATCCCCTAACAATTTTTCATCTGTTCGGATTTCCTAGCTGAAATTCTAGTGATCAAAAGTTACCTTTTCGAAAATTTCAGCCAGAAAAAAAATCCCCGAAAATTCTAGGTGACCTTTTTAGTGTAAAAATCAGTTAAAAATAGGCAATTAAACCATTTTTCAGATGTTCCAAAATCCTAGGAGAGGCAGGCAAGCACGAAGTTTTACAACAAATGTTTCGAAAATTCTAGATCTCAAATCGTCTTCCGAACAGATATTTTCCGAAAATTGACTTTGGGTGCCCCTGAAATTTAATATAACTTATTGGACACTCAAACCTTTAAGTCCTGCTACTATGTGCATCACCCCTGTTTACTTTCGTTCATAAAGGAAAAAAATGTAATGAATAATTGAACTCAACTTTATTCTTATATGTTCATTTACCCTTCTATGAATTGCATAAAAGTTATTGACAGCCCAGTAGATCTTATAGTTAGGTTACATGCATTATTCTAAGCATCGCTAAGGGAATAATTTTATAAAAATAGCATCCATTGTTACTACTTTTACTTGCACACATTTGATAGTCCTCTTAGTAAAAATAAAATTCCCTATTGCTAGGCAGACCTCCAAAATATCTGCAACTGGACTTGAAACTATTATTGGGGGGGAGGGGGAGGAGTGGAGATAATTTTTTTGGCTTGTCCCCCAACACCATCACCACCACCATACAAACGTCTTTAAAACTTGCAACTTTGTGATGGTATATTTTTACTTCAAAATGTACCATTTTCCATGAATTTCATGAATAATTTGGGCTTGGAGACAAAGAAAATTGAAAATCATTTTAACCTGAATTTATTTTTGACCTGTAACATAATTTATATTCCCTAATTTTGATCCAAGCCAAAAATTTTACAAACACTTTAAAAGTAGGTGTGGAATCAAACAGCTAAAAGAAGCCCATTGAATACCCCAGCCTTTTTTTCCCCAGAATTTGTTCAGGGAAAGGGTTCTTCAAACATCATGCTTAATTTTTGTTTTGAAAAGACTTTTTTTTACTTAAGTTTCAAATGACCAGAAGCAATGAAAGAAGTCGTTACCTAGCCTTGACACCTGAAGAAAACTTTAACTTTAACCATGCATACATCTTTGACATGTCTAGGTTTACCAAAGCATCTCTTTCAAAACCCTTGAAATGCCTGTAACTACGACCCTCTTGGTATTTGAAAACTTCACTTTCATTTAGTTTTTTCAACAGTGCATCTAAGTCAACTACAGGCAAACGTTGAACAATTTTCTTGAGTTTAACATTCTTCAGTATTGCTTTGGCAATGCGCTGTTCGAAACCGGAGGCAATCGCCTCTCCAAGAACTGCAAGGTCACCGTTTAATTCCTTTCGCACAGTTTTGCTGGGAAATTCAACGGAAAGATATACTTTCGTTTTGGTGATCAATCGTTCTGAAATCTCGCGCGGCGTCTTTGGTGTTGAGGACGACATAGGACACAACTACATAGGACCAACAATTCCCGGCGATTGTACACAATTTGGTGCTCGAAAAATCGAGAGTGGAGCGATTGGGCTAATTGCACCAAAACCAAAAACCGGCGGAAGCTTTGTAAAAGCAGACACACAAACATTATCTGGAGGCCTTAAGCTTACTGGTAATGGTGGTTCCAGCGAAATTTCACCCGACGGGTTGGAGTCAAAACTTAAACTCTTCCTTGCCTCCTGCGCTTTTGTCGAATCTTTCGATAATCGCTTGATACGGAGAGGTCCGTTACTTTCAAATTTCTGCTTGATACCATCGACGATCTGGTTGACTTTTTTTAAGGCCTTGTTGTAGGCATTCAACATGTTATAACACAAGCGACATATCGCGAGGTTCTCGCTGCCGACATAAACACCCAAATCGACTCCAAGTGAGCGATGAATTAACGCACCAATCTGCAATTCACTCTTGCCAAAGATCTTCACTTTCTCCTTGAGACTGGGAATTTTATCCTTACACAAAAAACAACCTCCTTCGGCCGAGGTAACTTTTTTCGGCTTTTCCCCACTCATGGGTGCATGATACCACTGAAGCAGTTGTCGGTCCTCGCGATTTCCCGCGTGTCTTCAATAACATCTTTCTATCACTCAATTTCATTGGTCGAGTAAAGAAGAAAAGAAATGACGTCACGGAAATCGTTTTGGGGCTGGAGATCGCAGACGCTATTTTTCGGAGGGAGAGAATCGACGAGCGGAAATGCGTCTGCTGTTCGCAGGCTATTGTAATTCTGTCAAGAGTTTGAAAATACTTCTAGAAGTGAATTTCTAAGGGACATATATGGACCAATGTTTGATGTTATGAACAAACTTCCAGGAAATGACTCACTATATTGTAATGAATACACTTTAATAAATATTGAAACCATGTCTGGAACATCAGTTAACAGCAAATAGTCATTTGTTTCCACAAAACATCTTTTAGCACTGTATAGATTATTTCCAAGGACCAAAATATTGTTCAAAGTAGAATTGGTAAGTGACATGGCTACACATTGCTTACCAGCATTCACACCAAAGATTGCTTCATTTCCTTGGCTAGAGTCAGTGGACACAGTGGTTGCTGGATCAATGATATCAAATATTGTAGGACCTGGATTTTCCCTCACATCATCACCTGTATTTTTAGGTATTGCGAATGCTGTGTGTACCATCAATGTTTATTACTGCTATTCCAGTAGATGCTGCTAGTAACACTGTTGGATTCTCAGGATTCATTGGAGCATGTCTATAGATTTTTACTACAATGTGGTAAATTGTTTTAATCAAATGGCTTTTCCCAGCACTACCTGACCTCCAGTTATAAATAAATAAAATGGTTCAACATTTTGTGACTTCAGGCTCTTGAGGTTTTCATTTATTTCTAGTCCATGAAAGCACCTGTTGAAAGCTTTGCATTGCATTTTTAATTATTTAATGATCTAACTGATTCACATAATTGGTCATCAGATATTCCTCTTGGCTGTTTATACATTGTTATTGCTGATGGACTGTGATTTCCAGTAGTTTGGGAATTTGCACCAAGCTCTGAGCGTACTTGTTTATTGAACACCTTGTCTACTGATGATTCATCTTAGAATTCTAGTTGAATTTCAGCGTTTTCTTGATCAGTTATAAGATCGTATGAATAAATGACAGTACCATGCTTGTTTTTTAGCCATTCTAGTGCTTCTGTTACTAGTAAATAGCTGATAGAGATGGTGTAGTGTGCACCAAAAGTTGTCTAAAGTGTGCAAATTGCAATAAGAGAAAGATTAGCGGCAAGTCATCGATGTAAAATTCTAAACAGGACCTGAAATTTGAAGCATACTGAAGAAACCAATGGACGCATGGTGAACTGAATGGAGTTAAACTAAGCATAAGACCCCAAGTACGTATTGCGGACCTATTTTTAGCTTAGCGGGAAATTCTCGGCCCCGGTTTTGTATTTTGCCCTGCTGATAACGTGTAGCTTGGTTGCCTTGCGGGCTGTTTTAAGTTGAACTCTTCAAGGTCACATTCTGACCTGCTTGACTTACAGTTCCTGTTTTGCTCTGCTGATAACGGGCAGCCTCGCTGCTTTGCGAGCAATTTTACTGAAGTTTGTTGCTGACACTTTTTGTGCCCTACTTCGAAACGTGTAGCTTTCTGGCTTTGAGGGCAACTCTTAGTTGATTTTTCAGTTCCTATTATGCCCTGCTGATAACGTCTAGCTTAGTTGCTTCGCGGGCAGATTTAAATTTATTTCCATTTTATTTTGTGCCCTGCTGGTAAACGTGTAGCTTTCAAGCTTTGCGGGCAATTTTAAGTTGGCTTTTCATGCATGTTATGCCCTGCTTATAAACGAGTAACTTGGTTGCTTCGCGGGCGCTTTTAAGTTTGTTTACAGTTTCAGTTACCGTGCCCTGCTTCAAAACGTGTAGCTTTCAGGCTTCGAGGGCAACTTTACGTTGGCCTTTTATGTATTTTATGCCCTGCTGATCTCGTTTGGCTTAGTTGCTTTGCGGGCTGTTTTGATGTTGCTTCTAAGTTTTGTTGTGCCCTGCTTTGAAACGTGTAACTTCTTAGAGTTGCGGGCAATTTAGATTTCACTCTCCTTTTCACTTTATGCCCCACTGAAACGTTTATCTTAACCTCTTGCGGGCATTTAGAAGTTTGTTTCTGGTTATGTTATACCCTGCTTCTAAACGTTTACGTTTTAGCTTTGTGGGCAACCTGAAGTTCACTTTCCCGTTTAATCATTACGCCCTGATGGTTATGCGTAATTCTCGTTCTTGTGTAGCTCCACGGAATTTTATGTTTGTTTACCTCGACACCTACTCCAGCATAGAACTGGTTATTATTTTAGTGCGATCCTTGTTTAATTTTCGTTCCTAATTTTGAATTGTTGATTTCATTCCTGAATGCTTGTTTTCGCGGCATTGTCTCACTTTAATTTCTTTTTTATTTTCGTATTGTTCTATGCTTATTGTTAAATTTAAATTCCAATCATGTTGGAATAAGAAGTGCGCTGCCGATTTACCCGGCTTATTTATCTAGCACAATGTATTGATTTTTTAATATTTCTGTCATCACAGGATAGTATGGAAAACAGCACTCAATAATTTTAGCAACAGATTGACAATAGTTTGGCTATGTTTCTTTGAATATTTTGGGCTGTCGATCAGTACAATAAATTTTAATTTTGCCCCTTGGCATCGAATGCAATCACTTCACTCTACCCTTCCTTTTTTCTTTTCCATATTTGGGCTTTGCAAGAGAGGATTAAGTTTTTAGAGAATGCGCAGGGGACCTCTGTACAGGCGTTGATAAACCGCATAACCTATTTTGGTAGTCGCAGATTAGTAGACTTCGGCAAATATGAAGCAGTGCGCCTTGAGAGGAGCTCGTCTCTGTGGCGAAGACCACTGGCCATGCAAAAGCGGCCAGCTATGACATCATCGCAACCACCCTCAGGGAGAAAATCCATGTGTCGAAAGAGCAATTTAAGGCCTACTTCCTGGCTCTTTTGTCAGATAAGGAGTTTACGAGGATCTTTCATGCCATCTTTAAAGTCGATAAGTCATTTAAACCTCCTGCGCCATATGTTTTGTACTCAGGTGAGAGGCAATCAAAGGTTTTCCTCTTCCAATCCTCGAGTCACCTTCTATAGGTGCGGAACCCCCGGCCACAAGTCTACACAATGTTGGAAGCGATCCCCGACGGCCCGCTATTTTCCTTCAAGCGGTTCAGGTCTAAAGCAACCCCGACCGGCAACTCAATAGCAAGACCCTCCTTTTGTATTAGTTTGGGTTCTAATAAGTCAACTGAACACCATTACCATGTCTCTTCTTTATATCTATATGTGTGTATTCTACCCAACTCCCCCTCTCCCAGGTTAGGCGTCACCTTACAAGACTTTGTTTATCAATTTTTATCCCCCCCCCCCCCCCTTTCCCCTCGGATGACATTCTCAAAGGGAAGCTCACTTTCCCTCTCGGATAACCGGGGCTGAGTTTGTCATTCCCTGGGCCCATATAACTTCCAATTTCTCCTTTTCTTTTCACTTTAACTCGTGAAGCCTTGCTTTCACGACTGGAAAAAGTGTCCTTGTTTCAACCCCAACGCGGTTAGCATTAATGAATTGCAATGGATAAACATCGATGGATCTGTTGTTGATGGCGCCCAGGGGATGACGAACAATACCCATATATGGTGGACACGTCTCGCCTTGTTTTCCGAGATCCAGAACATTTTGTTGTCTGCAGACTGTTCAGCGACGTCGGCTCTAACAGAGAACTACATGGAGATCAACCGTCTATTGTATCCGCCTTTCCACACACTTCCTAATCATTCTGCGTCATGTTCATTGTGTGATTTTTAGGATGGGAGCCTTGAGTTTGGGAGACCGAGAACGCGAATGTCCTCTGGTCCTGTGGTTTGGGACTTAAGGACACGCTTTAACATAGAGACTGTCGGTGCCCAATCTCAAGCAAGCGTGAGAGAGAGAACGGTGAGAATAGAATACTGTGTTAAGATCTGATTTGAAGCGCGCAAAAATGCCTTTGAATTAGAAGGCGCCGTCCTTAAATATGAAGCAACGATTTTTTCTCCTCTCAAGCTTTAAATTTGAAAAAACACCATATGAGAACCAAATATTTGTTCCAAAAATCGCAATGAAGCTATCTCAGATCGATATATTTATTTATGATTTTTATTTCATCGGGCTGATCGCGTGATAATAGCGTTCTGCGTGAGGCCAGAGAATACTGTGACAATAAACCTCTCAACTTTATGATAATCCATCAAAATAAATACGGTAACTGACAAGAACAGTAAAATATACATATCCTGTAAAGAGGCTTGCATGCACTTCGTGGCTGTGAAGTATCATGGTCCGTGGAATAATACACGTAATTTGCCTGAAATATCAATTCAATCGAACAAAAGCAATAACCAACTTCATGAAAACAAGATGAAATTCCGGCAGTGATTTGGAGCTTGCTCTATTTAACAGTCTAGTGTACAAGTGGCATTCAGTCGATGATTGAGAATTCGGTTTATGGAACAAAAAAACTTCTTCATTAAGTTAAGAATAGGTCGGCGATGTTTAATTGATGCCTTGGTGACTAGTTTAAATTTGCTTTCAGCAGGCGACGGTTACTACTACAGGTCAATGATGGTATTTGGTGTTTATTCGTCCTGAGGGTAAAAGACAGTAAGGAGATCATTAGAACTGAAGATCACGACAAACAAAAATATCGCAAGTGATCCACAAGCGTCTAAGGCATATCCCTGTTTATACTCAAACTGAGCGATAAATACTCCCCCTTAAACCAGAACGAAAAATTGATGTTTTTTGTATCTAGCGTTTGCTAAGAATTTGATCTTTTGGTGATTTGTTGATACAACTTATATCAATACAAATATTAGTCGGACCGAAGGGGGCAGGGGTGCATTTTGTTAAAACATATACAGTACTTAAAAAAAACTATTTTATTAGTTATTTTAACTTTCAAAATGACGCACAACTTTTTTTGTCACAATGATTAGATCTTTCATGACTGGCGCCTTCGCTTCTAGTTTTGTTTTTAGTTCGCAGAGTGAGGTTAGTGCGGGTCATTGGACATGTTTAATGAAGGGATTGAGTGCCAAGCCATGCCCTTATTTAGAATGATCATTGCTGTCAATCTCGGCCCTATAACGACTCCACTACTTTCACCACACCCAGATCAGAAGCAAACTCGACAACGATCAACCAAGACTGAAATGGATTTTTTAAGGGAAGCGTTGACTCCCAAAACTTTCAACAAGATGAGTTTTGTCGTAGTTTTACTTTGGATTTTTCTTGGTTTGGCAGCGACTGGGATATTTTCAGAGATGGACATCAATGAACCCAGGTTCGACTTCGATTGCGATGTGAAAACCGGCAGCGACAAGGATTACATCCGAGGAAAGTGCTTCGACCAGTACCAAAAGCAATTCAACAAACTCGGCATCCCTCCCTACGCCTTCATCGTTGTTAATTTCTCCTCGATTTCCATTGTGTCCCTCATGTACTCGCAGTACGTCAAGTCAACAGTTAACATACTCGAGGGCGGTCACGAAGATGCCGAACGAGAGCGAAGGAATCCAAGACGAAGTCGTTGGCTTTTCGTCACGTATTTATTTCAACTTGCCGCAAACTTTGCTCTGGGAATCATTTTCATTGTGTTCCTGGAGACCGACTTATTTTATCCTGGGCACTTTCCCGCAGATTTTACCTGTCGTGTTGAAAAAGGTAATAATTCGGGGGATCTATTTACGACCCAGACACAATCAACACTTCACAAATGTATCAGTCATAGAGCAAGGAATAAGAATATCTGGATCCATGCTGTGACAGTGGTTAACGGCATTTTTGCATTTTTTGCTTTCGTGGAGATTCTTTGGATCTTGTCACGAGCTAAGAAAGGAAGAACCTTTATGGACAATGGAAAGTTTTATACTGATCATTTGAGATCGAACTCGGATCAACAACAGGAAACACCTCCAGGAGAAATACTGGAAGTCGTCAATATCCAAAATGTTCCTTCAACAGTTAATTCAGAACTTCCACGAGAGCGACTTGAACTGACAGAAGCCATTGAAAAAATGAAGGATGATTGCTTAAATATCACAGAGGAACTGACTAATCTTAAACTACCCTTTGGACGTAACCCAGGCGAAGGCCTGACATCCAATCATCTTAACATTGATCAAATCTATGTCAATGTGGCAATGCATGAAGGCAGAGCTGACCATGTCTTTGCTAAAGACAGAAGCAAACAACTTAAAGAATACCCGCCCGATTCCAAGAACTGTTTCTATGCCAAGCCAGAGAATGTTATTGACAAAAAACACAAGAACGTCCTTGTTGTTGGACGTCCTGGCATAGGAAAGACATTGCTCAGCACAATGATTGCTCGAATGTGGGCATCCGGTGAAGCGTTCAATGGAAATCAGGATGACAAAACAAACGTTATTGTTGTGTTCCTCATGAAATTCAGGAGCTTTGCAAGCAATCTAGTGCTTAGTCTCTATGAAATGTTGGCTAACGCAGAAACAGTTGAGCACTTACATGAACTTGTGTGGGAGTTTGTAGTTAAAAACCCAAGCCAGGTACTTTTTATTTTTGACGGAGTCGATGAATATTCTGCGAAAGAGGATATCGCTAGAAAAGACCACACATGTTACAAGAATAGATTGGAGGAGAAGATGCCCGTTTCCGCTTTATTTAACAAACTAGCCAGAGGACAACTTCTTCGTGGTCTAAACATAATCACAACAACAAGGCCAACGGCAGTGCCCTGTATTGCACATGTGAACTTTGATAGAACAGTCGAGATTCTCGGATTTACGTCGGAAAAGATTGAAGACTACGTCGAAAAGTTTACACGAGGTGTTCGCAACGCAAAGGACAAAATTTGGGTACACATTAAGTCGAACATGAACCTGTTTTCATTGTGCTACATCCCAGTGAACTGTTTCCTTATCTGTTCTTGTCTTTGCGAAATTATCAGTCTCACTGATACAACACACACCCTCCCGACAAGAATGACTGATATTTACGCGATGGTTGTAAAGATTCTCTTTTTTAAACACAATCGGCAAAGCAGCGCTCAAGGTAACTGGAATCTCAAAGATTATATGTACTTGACATTTAATAAGCTCCCAAATGCCCACAAAGAAATTTTCAAGAGACTGGGAGAAATTGCTTTTGAGGGAATAAAACAAGGAAGATTGCTCTTTGAGTCAAGCGAAGTCAGTGGTTTGGAAGATTGTGGACTTCTTC
This sequence comes from Montipora capricornis, assembly GCF_036669925.1. Classification (NCBI taxonomy): domain Eukaryota; kingdom Metazoa; phylum Cnidaria; class Anthozoa; order Scleractinia; family Acroporidae; genus Montipora; species Montipora capricornis. The sequence continues at coordinate 64,270,466 of NC_090892.1, read as the reverse complement.
ACAGATTGCCAGACGCCAAATCCCGTTTTAATGAGCCGCCGAAAGCCCAATACTGCTTTACACATTTAACTTTGCAAGAGTTCTTCGCTGCAAAAAATGTTGTGGAGTCCTTGAATAAAAGAAAACTAAACAACTTTGTGTCAAAACACATTAACGATGGTGCATGGCAAATGGTGCTGCAGTTTGTGGCTGGATTACTTGAGGCTGATCCAGAAACAAAGAGCTCAAACAGCGACATTTTTATCAAACTGCTTCCAATGTCGACTCAGAAGGAATCCGAAAGGGAAATGGTGAATAATTACTCGTTACCAGAGAGAAAAACACTGACCTGTTGGCCAGCTTATGAAGACAGACAGCTAGCACTGAACTTATGTAAGTGTTTGTACGAGATTGATGAAAAACAGCAGGCAGTGTTACAAAACAAAATTGAGCAAATTGGCTTTAACGCCGTAGATTTTAGTGACTGTTCACTCGCGCCTGTTGACTTTGCTGCTGTCTCGCATTTCTTAGAAAATGCTTCGGGAGTTTTGAGTATGAATTTGTTGTGGAATGATCTTGGTTCATTGGGTGCAAAAGAAGTGCAAAAGTTTCTTGTCAATACTGGATGCAAACTAAACAGCTTAAACCTCAGTTCTAACGAGTTAACTGGTAAAGCAGCCGAGCATTTATCAGCAGCACTAAAGCACAGTAATTGCAAACTAAACAGCGTAAACCTCAGGTTTAACGAGTTAACTGATAAAGGAGCCGAGTATTTATCAGCAGCACTAAAGCACAGTAATTGCAAACTAAACTACTTAAACCTCAGGTTTAACGAGTTAACTGATCAAGCAGCCGAGCATTTATCAGCAGCACTAAAGCACAGTAATTGCAAACTAAACTACTTAAACCTCTGCGATAACAATATAACTTATAAAGCCGCCTTCACTAAATCAGGGAAGCATATTAGTTGCAAAGTTCTAGTTTGAATAAACTTAAACCCTAAAAACACGCAGTCGTTTCATTTCGATGTTTTTTAGCTTACGAAATTGAAAGTTTGAAGTTAGGACGGTAACTAAATCAGTACGAGAAAAATTGAAGGTTAAAATATTTCAACCCTTTGAATATAAAGGGACTATGGACTCGTGAAAGCTTTTTTTAAATAACAAAATTATTATAGGTTCAAACATAACAGATGAATGAATAATACAAGAGCAACGAAGTCAAACAAATTTGACAGTAAATTTTGTTTATTACACTGTGACATACAAGCAATTTCATTTAAAATCCAGCTTACCAAAAATAGCTTCACAAAGACAAAATGTCCAACTATTTCGTGAACCAAACAACTTTTTTTGAAGTGTCAATGGTCTCTGTGTAAAACATTTCAAAGCTCAGCTCCTTGCACTTCTTCCCAATGAACTTTTGATTATTCTAAGTAACTTGAATTTGAACAGATAATTTCTTTAGTTTCATTATTTAGTTATACTATTTGTAAGTCCATTGTTAACTGATAGCACAGGATCGAGTTTCGAAGGCGCCATCGAGTATATTTTTCTTGTAAATATTGGTTTTGGTGGAACAAAAATGCTGAGTTGATATTCAACTACTTTGCTGTTGTCATCTACGGATCCAAATGAACCAATCAAAAAGAAGTTTGTTGTTCAATTAACTAATCACAAAAAAGACTCAGAAAATGTCTTGTTTTCTAAGATGTCCAACTCTTGAATGAAATGAACCAATCACAAAAGTTGAGGTGAAATTTGCATCCTAATTTTTGACAGTTTTCACATTTTTTAGTTAATAAAAAATTTTATTACCAGTAACCACACCACAAGGTAGTGTTAGGGGTAGTAAAGAAAGTAGATCCAAAAAAAAAAAGGCCCTTTCGGGGTAGAACACAAAATATTTTGACAGTTTGTAAATAATATTTCAACTTTGACTTTTTAATTGCATTGTAAAATTCTATAATCAATATGTAACGGAAGATTTCTCATAATGCTTGCTTGGAATTGTTTATAAGTAATAGTTTGTAACATTTGTAAAAGTAGTTCTGGTTTAATTAAACTTTTGAGATAAAGTTTTGTGTGTTTGCATGAATTGACTTTGTGCTGTCACGCTACGTTCCCCATTCTTGGTGATCACTGCTCTGTGTTTTGAGTCCTACTCCCCTAAAAATTGTTTATTTAAAAATTCACAAAACCGTACAGAAACTCCACCTTTAGTATTTTTTTGCTTTTGCTATTTTCACCCGAATGTTAACTTGAATACAACCTAATAACGCGAATGAGCGTGAAAGATCCGCAGTCACCTTTCACCGCTCTGGTTTTCACCCTCCCTCCCTCAACAATACTTCTTATCATGCAAGCGAGGCTTTGATATAACACTATTACCCCACCCACGTTAGGCAAAGTTTTGACTTGACAGCGGAAAACGCAGGAATTTCGTGGGTCTTTTTTAATTTTCGGTTTTGTTTTCGGCCGGATTCTGCAATCTAGCCCCGATTTTTATGACTTTATGTGTTCTTCACGCAAAAATCATTCGCCAATAGAAGTCCCCCTCCCCTCCCCACCCTTACACGAGTTAGAAGAAGGCACAGACCCACCATTGCAGTTGGAGTTACCGAAGAATCAACAAGGGCAATTGCAGGACTTCACTCTTGAGATAGGTTATCGCGTCTTAAATGGAATGGGAACTTTCCACAAAAGTGTTCCTTTCTCGTGTTTCTTTTCGATACTTAACTTTGGAGTCCTCTTCATGTTACGTTGTGGCTATGTTTATTAGACCGCAAACAGTCCTGTCTTCTTTGGAGGAATGGACTCCGAAAGCCGTCTTGGTATGGAGCTCCAAGAAGACAACAAGATCCCCAAGAAATCATGCAAATTTGGCAAAGTAGTTCTTGGAATCACAGGAGCCACAGCACTTGGAATTGTTCTTGTCAATGTACCGTTTGTCACGCAAGCTCTGAGAAAAATTTGCCTTCCTTATGTGCCAGTGACAGAGAGACAAGTTGCTAATATTATAAAAACGGCAAAAACCTCTAAAAGGCAAGGATCGACGATGGTGGATTTGGACAGTGGCAATGGGAGAGTGGCAAGTTTTAGTTTAAAACTCGTTTATCATTCCATACGTTGAAGTGGTAAATTAGACCCTTTGCATGATCGTGTCACGTGAAAATGGTAACCTTGTGTGAACCCTGTCCACACTTATCCTGATATTTTTGAATCTGCAACTTTTATTGTCCGGATTAAAAAATATTCCCATCCACACATAGCGAATTCAAATCAACTTTGCTTGTCCACGCCTATCCGAAATGTATCCGGATTCAATCTAGTACTCAGGACTCCTCAAGGAGACAAAGGTAACAGAGCATGAGCCTTGAAGCCCTCTGCAGCAATCTTGAGAAAGGAACTGTGCTCGATCTTGTTACGTCATCCGGATTAAAATATTCCGGATTTAACGTCCACACGGTTCTGGATTCATAGTGGATTCCATTCTCGGCCTGGTTGTTCATAAGCCTATTAATGCTAATCCCAGATTAAAAATTGAATTTCAGCGTTTTCTTGATCATTTATAAGATCGTATGAATAAATGACAGTGCCTGCATGCTTGTCTTTTAGCTATTCTAGTGCTTCTGTTACTAGTAAATAGCTGATAGAGATGCTGTAGTGTGCACCAAAAGTTGTTTAAACTGTGCAAATGGCAATAAGAGAAAGATTAGCGGCAAGTCATCGATGTAAAATTCTAAACAGGTCCTGAAATTTGAAGTATACTGAAGAAACCTATTTCACTGCTGCATTATGGCAAATTTTCAACCAATCACGCATGGACGCATGGTGGGCTGAATGGAGTAAAACTAAGCATAAGACCCCAAGTACGCACTGCAGACCTATTTTTTTATAATTTCATTTACTTTTAGTTGTGTTACATCAGTGCTGGTCTCGTACCCTTTTCGGTACGCCTTAAAATACGCTCTCGTCTGTCCAATTTTTCCATAATTCCATTTACTTTGAGCTGTGTTACATCAGTGCTATTCTCGCACCTTTTTCGGCACGTATTAAAATACGCTCTCGTTTGTCCAATTTTCTATAATTCCATTTACTTTGAGTTGTGTTACATCAGTTCTGGTCTCGCACCCTTTTCGGCACGCCTTAAAATATGGTCTCATTTGTCCCACTTTTCTATTTACTTTGACTTTTGTTACATCAGTGCTAGTTTCGCACCCTTTTCGGCACGTCGTTAAAATACTCTCTCATTTGTCCACCTTTTCTATAATTTTATTTACTTTGACTTGTGCAGTACATCAGTGCTGGTCTCGTACCCTTTTCGGCACGCCTTAAAATATGGTCTCATTTTTCCTACTTTTCTATTTACTTTGACTTTTGTTACATCAGTGCTAGTTTTGCACCCTTTTCGGCACGTCGTTAAAATACGCTCTCATTTGTCCACCTTTTCTATAATTTTATTTACTTTGACTTGTGCAGTACATCAGTTCTGGTCTCGTACCCTTTTCGGCACGCCTTAAAATACGCTCTCGTTTGTCCAATTTTTCTATAATTCCATTTACTTTGAGTTGTGTTACATCAGTTCTGGTCTCGCGACACGCCTTAAAATATGGTCTCATTTTTCCTACTTTTCTATTTACTTTGACTTTTGTTACATCAGTGCTAGTTTTGCACCCTTTTCGGCACGTCGTTAAAATACGCTCTCATTTGTCCACCTTTTCTATAATTTTATTTACTTTGACTTGTGCAGTACATCAGTGCTGGTCTCGTACCCTTTTCGGCACGCCTTAAAATATGGTCTCATTTTTCCCACTTTTCTATTTAGTTTGAGTTGTGTTACATCAGTACTAGTTTCGCACCCTTTTTGGCACGCCTTAAAATACGCTTGGACGCTTTCAAGAATTTTTGATTTGTCCAACTTTTTTTATTTACTGTGAGTTGTGTTATACCAGTTCTAATCTCGCAACTTTTTCGGCACGCATTATATTAAAGATGTAACAACTTACTGGAAGCTACGGTGTCTGATGTTGTTGCTGTTGTGGTTGGTTATTTCGCTCTTATGAGATTTCTGATACAATGTAATATTGATGAGAGGTTATTTGCTTAGCTACGCTGAAGAACTCCGCTGAAGTTTTAATATTGCACAGGACACGTGGTCGCCCTTTAAATAGAGATTTGTAAGGGGTGCGTATTTTTTTTCAAAAATGACGAAACAAAATATCATGATCCTGCAAGTATGATGTATTTTAAAACTGCCATTTTGTAAGGCAGTTAAACATTTTTGCAACAGTCCGATTGCAAATGCCCGGCAAAAAAAAAATCACAATCCGAAATGGCAAAATAGGCCATTTCCGAGTTCATGTCTGCCTCCTCTTCAAAGCGAGTCAAAGTGCGAAGTTTTTGTGATGGTAATATAAGTTCTACTTTACATAGGAATGAAAACTAATTTTCATAACAAAAACTTCGCACTTAGACTCGCTTTGAAGAGGAGGCAGATATGAACTCGGAAATGGCCTATTACAGTTCGTTATGTATTTTTGTGATTGAAATCTATTATTTTCCCTTTGTTAACCCTTTACTATTTTTTTCTTACGTCCATTTCGCATGAAGCTTATACCATGTCACATTCTTAACAGCAGCACTTGAAACCATTGAAACCATAGACAAGCTGCTTGTTATCTGATTACATGCGTGTTGCATAATAGCATAATTTATGCGTCTGTACCCCTTTCGGCATGATACGCTCCTCGGCATTTTACGCCCCATTTACAGTCTTTACATGGAAGGAGGATAATCCGATAATCCTAATATCTCTTCTCGGATAAAAACTATAAACCATAGGCCCCGTTTCAAAACCCTTCAATGTTCATTACCTCTATAGGACGTTAAAGATCTCGAAAAGAGTTCCCGGTGTTGTGGTCTAGCCTTCCAAGAATGTGGTCGGTGTTTCGCGTATAAATGAACAAAGGAGACTGGACCTAGGCTGTCAAAGGTCATGTAATCCGGCCTGCCAAAAATGCTAGTGTTTTCATGTGATTGTAATGTTAGGATGCAATAGTTCTTGTTCCGCTGCGATTGTATGTATTTTTAAATGTCTGGACTGGCTTGGACAAACGTAAGTTTTTAATTGAGTTTATAAATTTCTTCTACATTGATTTCGATCAGAGTATTCAATTATTAAGGGATTATTGTTATTTTGCTACTTTTGATAGCTTCAGATTATTTTCTTCAAATAAATCCTGAAAATCCAAGCTGTCCTGTTTAACTTCGTTGACTCAGCGGCCCAGTCGGCTTGGCGTAATAATCTTCTGGACTACTGATCGATGAGACCACATAACAGCAAAACAGACAGTAGTCAAATTGAAGGAGTCCAAGTGCTGATATTGGCCCCTTATAAATATCACATCTGTTTGGTTGAGACTCATTTATACCTTCCACGCAGTCGCTTTTGCGGGAGTCGTATCAGTACAACTCTGAATCTCCTAAAAATGACTGGGATAGCTGTTCAGATGAGCTCCGATCTTGTTAAATTATCAAACACTGATGTTAAGCATTAACAGTTCCGAGATGTGAAGAGAACTTTCGTGTGATGTTTCAAGAGGCAACGTGACAGCTTAAAGGCCCGTGCAAACGCTCGCAACATTGTTGGCCAACAAGACGCAACATTGTTGGGCCCAACATGTTGCGAGCGTTTGCACACATGTGTGTTGCGTGTTGTTGCGACTTGTTGGATGAAGTTTGACCAGTTTCAAACTTCATCCAACAAGTCGCAACAACACGCAACAACACACAACATGTGTGCAAACGCTCGCAACATGTTGGGCCCAACAATGTTGCGTCTTGTTGGCCAACAATGTTGCGAGCGTTTGCACGGGCCTTAACAACCAAGCATCTGTTTATCGTCACATACCCCCATCCCCGTTGGTTTCATTAACCACCCCACCCTTGTAAGGGGTGCGTATTTTTTTTCAAAAATGACGAAACAAAATATCATGATCCTGCAAGTATGATGTATTTTAAAACTGCCATTTTGTAAGGCAGTTAAACATTTTTGCAACAGTCCGATTGCAAATGCCCGGCAAAAAAAAAAAAAAATCGCAATTCCGAAATGGCAAAATTACAGTTCGTTATGTATTTTTGTGATTGAAATCTATTATTTTCCCTTTGTTAACCCTTTACTATTTTTTTCTTACGTCCATTTCGCATGAAGCTTATACCATGTCACATTCTTAACAGCAGCACTTGAAACCATTGAAACCATAGACAAGCTGCTTGTTATCTGATTACATGCGTGTTGCATAATAGCATAATTTATGCGTCTGTACCCCTTTCGGCATGATACGCTCCTCGGCATTTTACGCCCCATTTACAGTCTTTACATGGAAGGAGGATAATCCGATAATCCTAATATCTCTTCTCGGATAAAAACTATAAACCATAGGCCCCGTTTCAAAACCCTTCAATGTTCATTACCTCTATAGGACGTTAAAGATCTCGAAAAGAGTTCCCGGTGTTGTGGTCTAGCCTTCCAAGAATGTGGTCGGTGTTTCGCGTATAAATGAACAAAGAGACTGGACCTAGACTGTCAAAGGTCGTGTAATCCGACACATCAAAAATGCTACATTGTAGTTTTTGCAATTGTTCTTGTTCCGCTGCGATTGTATGTACTGTATTTTGAAATGTCTGAACTGGCTTAGACAAACGTAAGTTTTTAATTAAGTTATAAATTTCTTCTACATTGATTTCGATCAGAGTATTCAATTATTAAGGGATTATTGCCATTTTACTACTTTCGATAGCTTCAGATTATTTTCTTCAAATAAATCCTGAAAATCCAAGCTGTCCTGTTTAAATTCGTTGACTCAGCGGCCCAGTCGGCTTGGCGTAATAATCTTCTGGACTACTGATCGATGAGACCACATAACAGCAAAACAGACAGTAGTCAAATTGAAGGAGTCCAAGTGCTGATATTGGCCCCTAATAAATATCACATCTGTTTGGTTGCGACTCATTTATACCTTGCACGCAGTCGCTTTTGCGGGAGTCGTATCAATACAACTCTGAGTCTCCTAAAAATGACTGGGATAGCTTGTTCAGATGAGCTCCGATCCTGTTATCAAACACTGATGTTAAGCATTAACAGTTCCGAGATGTGAAGAGAACTTTCGTGTGATGTTTCAAGAGGCAACGTGACAGCTTAACAACCAAGCATCTGTTTATCGTCACTTTTATCAGTCGCGCTTTTCTGGTTTCCCGCAAACGAGGGCTCTTTGTGACTCTGGAACTTTTACGACGTCGCGATCAGCCAATGAGATCAGTCAAAACAAATGATGTGAATTGGAGATCAAATGTCTGTGTCAGCTGCCCAAGAGGTGTGTGCTTGTAATAATATCTTTGAAAGAGCTGTCTGCCTCGTTGCTGAATAATAATCATGGCCTCCTCTCAAGGACTTAAACCATTTGTCACTAAATTCCATGGAAAAGCTCAGCTAACGTCGACAGAATTTATGGAAGTTTTCAGGAAATACGACAAAGATGGTAAGTAGTGTTTTGTAACCCTACAGACTGCATAAATTGTTTTGATTCCTTGCCCTGCAGCTGTATGATTCGTTTCGATCGTATCATTTTCGTTGGTATTGCATGGTAGATCTCCTCTGTCTAAAAACGCCGAATATTACTCTCCTTAGCTTCATTTGAAGACGACTAACTCGCTGTAATTCGGGCGCGACTAAAACACAAGTTTAAAACACAGAATAATATCAGCATAAATCAGCCGTTAGCTCCGGGGATAAGTCAGATAAGTGTTAACGTCGGTAAACGGTATTTTGAATAGCAAAACTTAGCTGACAAACCTTGGACGCTTTCAAGAATTTTTGAATTTCTCTTGAGAACCACGGGGTCCAAAAATAAATGCATTTTGTTTAATAACACAAAGAAACCCCGAGAAATCTATGTAAACAATGAACTGAACTACTCAACCTTAAAATTTAACTTGCTCGGTCTCTGTTTTAATGCAAAGAAGATCCCAATGGTTTTTACTTTATTTACATATATTTGTCAAGAAATATGTGCTGGTGTAATAAACGGGATTCTTTCAAAACAGTTTTCCTTCGTATTTTTTCAATTGAACAGAACTGCATAGTGATTTATCCGAGTTTTGAGCGATGCAATTTTTGGTGGATAAGACGCGATCGTATGTGTTTCACAGTTAGGGATATGACTGAATTGTCAAAGCGGAGGTCTGTTTCTCGTCAATGTTTGCCGTTGTCAAGTTTAGGGTAAGCGCCAGACTATTGGTACATGGAAACTATCTCGTTTATTAATACAGGAAATGGTTACATTGAGGCAAGAGAACTGGATCCATTTTTACAAGAACTTTTCGATGCGAGATATCATGTAAGTTCAAGATCGAAAAAAATATGGCAGGTTATAAATATGTTACTTTGACAGAACCGTCGTAAAACCCATGTCTCAAGTTGACGAAAGATTCATTATTAAGTCGAGAACTGAAATGTATACTGATGGATAGTTTGAGACCACAAACCATATTTTAAAATAATATAACAAGTGCCTCTAAAATAAATTATTCACTCCTGGCAAAAATATTGAATATAATTTTATCTCATTTACAATTTTAATTTTCGTTAAGTCAACTAAAATGGAGAACTTGTTGGGTTATAGAAACAAATTTTGCATTTGAATTA
>NC_090892.1:64240782-64255782 GCF_036669925.1 Montipora capricornis | reverse complement strand
GTGCGGTGCTAGAATGATATAGAACTTTCTATAGAGCTCTTCAAACTAGAGCAGTTCTAGAATGCTATAGAACTTTCTAATGTCATAACCTTGACCATTCTATATTTCACATATAATCAATATAGAGCTCTTTTAACTAGAACAGTTCCAGAATGCTATAGAAGTTTCTAATGTCTTATGGAATTAATCACAATTTCAATTAGAAAAACAAATGAAAGTTTTCATCCAGGGAAAGGCTCTCGTTCACGTAGAGTATCTTTGTCTTCGTCACTGAAATCAGTGGATTTGACTGAAAAGCTAATAATTTATTGTTGTCGGAGATTGGATGACAAGAATTTCTGTCGCAATCGGAAATTCAATATGAGCTGGATTTGTGAAAATCTTGTTCAGCTTCATGCTTTAAAGAACGAGGTATAGTGTGGAGTGCAATATTTCGTGATGTTAACTTTCGCCTCATGTCTTAAAGAACGACTAATGTTACATGTGTAGCGCGCTTGTATCGCCTCATGGCTTTAAGAACGACGTATATTTCACGTGTAGCGTGTGCTTGTTTCGCGTCATGGCTGAGAGATATTTTCTGTCACGCGCGAACTGACTTCCGAGAGTCCGATTGACTCTTGCCAGGAAGAGCTGTCTCCATCGGATCCGATCGAGTCTGTTTGCCAACTTTTTCAACCCCTCTCGCTCCTGTTAACCCTCACTTCCGGTACCATTGATCAAGCGCCATGCACCCAATTCCGGTTCCGGTCGCGATCGGACTCAATCCGCCTGCGAGTGAAGACAACCCGACTCAGGTCGAGTGTATTGGACATGTATGCTCGATGAGGGTACAGTCATTTCATGTACAACACTTACCCCATCCCCACAGCGTCACTCGTAACCATGGTGTTCGAGAACCCGCATTTTATTGATTGAATGTTAAATTGAGCATTTTTTAGGCTTCATAATGGACTGTATTTTATTTCCCAAACAAAGTCTTATAACGCGTTTAAATTCTCAACGGCGGTCTGTAGTGACGCGAGCTTGGGCTGCCTATGGTATCAGAGGTCAACTCAGAGCACTGCAATTAGCTACGTTCTGGTTTATGATTGGCCAAGCCACCTCAGGGAACAGAAAAACCGTAATTTTCAGTTCAGGAACTGTCCTCGGAAGTTCTTTTGTTTTTTTGTTTTGTTTTTGTTTTTGTTTTTTTCATGTATCCCTGGAAATAACCCTGGGCAGTTTCGGTCTAGGTCAAGCGGTTACACACAAAAACGTCCTTGCCCGTGGGCAAACGCTATTTACCCATGGGTAAAAAGGCTAGTGTAACCACAGCTATTATAGCACATATTTTTGTGGTACTCTGCATAACGACGACGTGAAATCACCATTTTTGAGGTTTTGACAAAAACACGAGCCTACAAATGTGAATCTTTCATTCTCTACTTTTACTCTGAAAAGTGTTCGTACCAAGTTACGTTTAAGATACTTCGCCCACATCGTACGGCACGAACGAGATAGACCTCTGTGACCAATCTCGAAAAACTGAGTTTCGATATTGCAAAGTCATATTTTGAAGCCGTTTTCGTCTACCTCGCCATCGTAGATCTTAAATCCCTTAAAGGAGAACTGCATGCTAAAATAACCTCTTTTTAAACAAATACTTAAACTTATCAAAACAACATATATGACGATTTTTAATGCTGTTTCTCAAGCAGTTTCAAGGGACTTGAGGTTTCGTCTCGAACCAGCGGCTTACGTTTGATATCAGCGATTGCTTTCAAAATATATGGCGTAGGTGACGATAGCAAAGTAGGCAAAATATTATGTATTGTGCGGAATTTTTTTGTTTTAATGATTACAAAACAGCGAGAGATATTAGTTTTCATCGACTTCCAAGAGAAAAAAACACGTACACGAAATGACAAGCAAAAGCAATGGAAGTGATCGGAATATCGCAACCTTTCGCCATAGCCTTATTTTGCTACCGATGACAGGCGACTAGCACCCACAATATTTGAAGCTCTGGCCATGGGGCCCGTTTCTCAAAAGTCCCGAAACTTTACGGGCATTTTTTGATGATTAGAAGTACTGGATCCAAAAATTTCCGCTAGCACAGATGCAAAATGACATTCAAATGCCGTCTTCGCCTTCGCATTTTCAAGATACTTATTTATTTAAAATTAAGAAAGCGGAAGACGTTACGGCATTCTCAGACGTTACTAGGGAGTTCGAAGCAAAGACGAGACCTTCGGCAACGACAACACCACAAAGCAAGAATTATATCAATTAAAAAGACGCGAAAAAATCGTGCTGCACGTGCAGCTCGATTTTCCGTGCATCTCTTTGCCGTACTCCACAAAAACAACTACGTGAAATTTTAGGTTTCGACAACAACGTGAGCATACGTCAACTCTCAACCATTCATTTCTATCTTTACTTTAAAACCGTTCGTAACCATTGATCCAGTTACAGGGTATTGCACAACGCGAACAAGATGGAATAATCGCGAAAGATACTTGCAATAGCGTTAAGTTTGTATTTTGGAGTTACGTTTTCGTTGAGCTTGCCGTTGTCCTTGCTTAAACTCTCTACTGTCAAATCAAGAAATGAAGCAAGAATATTCTATACATAGCACGGAATACAAACTATAGTTCATTTCACGTGTCAGCAAGGTGTGTAAGTTTCATCACAAGTAAAAAAAAAAATTCCTTATCCCTGACAGAGTCACTCCTCGCTTTCAAAATGGACTTGAGGTCTTTGTGATGAAAAGCATCTCATAAATAAGGCAATGACATTTCCCTTGGCATTTTCTTAGAACGAAAAAAATAGACAACAATTTAAAAACGATTTTCTATCACCATGACTTGGGCTCTGGTAGAGTTTCCTGCTAGCTCTGTCAGAGACCTGGTGTTAATCTGAGCCAAATAAGGCAGTGATGGTCCAACCATTGGGTCAGTATTGATCAGCAAAGAAATCTAATCCATGGCGTTACATTCCGTACTTCAGATTAGCCTCGTAACAAATGAGCTACGTTTTGCTTTTTACAGGTAGCACAAATACTTCCCACAGAACAGAATTTTCTTCTTCAATTCCACCGAGAATCCAAAATCTCTAGCGTCGATTTCATGAGGGTAAGATTCCTAACAATATACAAAATGATACAAAATAACACCAAGAGAAGAAAAGGTAAGTGAACAGCTATTTTTACGACCTGATTGGCCAGTCGTAATGACGTAATGAAATGTTTAAATATGCGCGGCATTGGGAACGAGAACTTAAAACACCTTTGCGAAACTAAAAATTGATTTTTAATAACTATGATGGGGCATGGGGATCCCTTCTCGTACCTCAACCTTCCCCTATTCGTTTGAGGGCTATAATAATAATAATAATAATAATAATAATAATAATAACTTTCAAGTGTCTCATTTTATTCTCTACTTTATCAAGTCCCATAATACATATTTTTAACCCCCCCCCCCCCCCCCTTCCCCAAATTTTGCATAATCATTGTTTTTGATTTCTTTTGGGACATGAAGATGCAACCGGTGTTTCAGTTGCTTGAGCACCGGGCTGTCACGCGGGAGGTCGTGATTTCTACTCCGGCCGAACCAAAACTCAGGGTCTTTAAATAAGTGAGGAGAAAGTGCTGCCTTTTTAATTACATATGTAAATGGTTTGACTCTCTAGTCTTCTCGGATAAGGACGATAAACCTTAGGCCCCGCCTAACAACCCTTCAATGTTCATAATCCTGCGTAACGCAAAAGAACCCACACACTTGTCGCTAAGAGTAGGGCGCGTAGTTCAAGGGGTTGTGGTCTGTCTTCCCTTGTGTATCATGGTTGGGAGGGTTAAAAAAGGGGCCACAGTAATTGGCGCAAACTGTTGTGGCGCTCTGTCAGCTAGACTGGGTAAGTTAAATAAATAAATAAAAATTCTCAGACTAAATAGAGTACTCTGATTGGCTGGTTTTTGGTCGAGATTTTTCGGTACGGACCATCACCATGGAAACGGCGGGCCGTTTCCGTACTTTTGCTCTCTGCCGGGAAATTCAAGTTGAGCGAAACACAAAAAGAGTTTTTAAAAAGCGGAATCTATTTATTTTTCATCACAACAGTACAATTAGAGCAAGCGGAATTTAGTTTTACATGTAAAACGATTACCGTTCAAGTTTGTCTGATGGAAGACGAAGATTACGAACATTCACCAAGCGAAGAAGTGTCCGGTTGCTCAAAGAAACGATGCCCTATCATAAACAACTTACTAACCTCAATTGCGCGGGACCTTACTGGGAATATTGGCCCTCAGTCGTTTTTTGCGTACCTCGCTGCGCTCGGTCCTTACTGCCACGTCCTCGGTTTACATTATTTTCATGCATTAATTTGCCGGTCTCGTCCTGACAATGACGTGAAATAACCAAATTTAAGCCTAAGTATGTGGAGGACGTGAGCTCCCGAAGATGAAATTATGATTTTTTTCTCAAAGTTTACACCAAATACATACCCTGAATCTTGTTCCTTAAATCCAATTTGAAACGTGTGCATATTTTCGACATACGTCACATGCCAAAATACCACTTGGAACAACGGGAAGTTGCATTTAAAGATGACGTTATCGGAGCTGTCGTTGTCGAATTTGCTTAAGCACGTGATTGTCCTTTTTCGACAAGACTAGAAATTCTTACTATGTTAAGATGTCATTACAAGAAACCCTTCGGTAACGGATTGGTAGGGGTTAAATTGTCAAAGCTATTAATTTCGCGCGAATTTTGTTTTAGATATGGAATCATTATGATGCTTACCGAGAAGGCTACCTGGAGAAAAAGCAGTTAAGGGTAAGTATGAAAAAAAGTCTTTTTCAATTCAGCCCTTTAACGCCAAAAGTAATAACGTCTTTGACCAATCACAACCGACGATAGCAATGAAATCAGCCAATCATAGCGTAGATTGAATACATGTCACTCGCATTCGCTTGGCGCGGGAAAACGCTCATACGAGGAAGTCACAAGAAAAGTGCTCACGAAACTACTTTCTAGCTAGACGAATTTAAAATCTGTCCTATAAATAAGCATTATGTCGTAAACTTGGCAAAACGCACCGCCAGCTAAAATTGAACCAGTTGCCCCTTTTAAAAGCTTATCATCCGTCAAATACTTAATGCAATTGCGAATAAATGAGTTTCGTAGTTAATTTAAATGTTCTTCAATCTGTACGTGTTTACAAGAGGCTAGAAGCAAATGATGGTTTCCAAAACTTCGTGTTACACCTAGGTTTTGACTAAGCGCAAACTTTGAGGACTAAGGAGTGATCGAAGCGCTGGAAAATGGATAGAAGATTGGACGCGGCCATGCTTCAACGTATTTTGTTGTCCTGTGTTGCAGGGTTTCTTCAAGGATCTGTTGACAGTTAACAATCCACGCGTCAGTCCACAGAGGGTTGAAGAATACGTGAATGGAGCTGTAAGTATGGCATCTGAACTACAACGTAGCAAGATCATAAATCTGCCCCACCCCCTTACCCCGAAATGAATTCGTAATGGTATGTAGACAATTTCTAAGTCAGGCTTTTTCAAACCAGAGAGGCAATGGACTATGTCAAGGCGTTTTGGGTTTTCTTCTTATTCTAATCGCAAGCAGAGCGTTTCCGTCTAATGAGCGTTTACGTTACCCCATTT
Organism: Montipora capricornis; assembly: GCF_036669925.1. Taxonomy (NCBI): domain Eukaryota; kingdom Metazoa; phylum Cnidaria; class Anthozoa; order Scleractinia; family Acroporidae; genus Montipora; species Montipora capricornis. The sequence continues at coordinate 64,250,126 of NC_090892.1, read as the reverse complement.
GCACACTAAAGGGGAGTTTAAGAAAGCAACAACAACAACCGAAAAGTCTGCGAAAAAGTCCCGTTTTAAAGGGTCATTTTTGAGTTCATGTCTGCCTCCTCTTCAAAGCAAGTCTAAGTACGAAGTTTTTCTTATGCAAATTAGTTTTCATTCATATGTAAATATGTAATTACCAGCACAAAAACTTTGCATTTAGACTCGCTTTGAAGAGGAGGCAGACATGAAGTCGGAAATGGCCTATTAAACTTTCCATTCTTGTTCAGTTAGTATTTTATGAATCGTCTGCCTCGTCCACGTTGAAAAAATAGGGAGCTTTAGCAACGACAACGGCGACGGCAACGAGAACGTTACAAATTTGCATATTCAGTGGGCAAAAACAATAGCTTTGCACGCCCAGCACGTGCTTTTTTCATTTTTGTCCATTTCTTTGCCGTCGTCAGCAAAGCAACAACGTGAAATAACCAAGTTTGAGGTGTTATGGAGAACGTCAGCACTTGGAGATAAATTCTCATTTTTTCTCCCCTAAATCAAGCGCCGCTGGTAACGGTTTCATTCCTGAGGGACTGCCACACCTTTGTCATATTAAAAAGCTTGGAATAGTCGTGAAGTGATCGCAATAACGTGAACTTATGTTTTAATATGACGTTCTCGTTGCCGTTCCCGCCGTCGTTGCTGAAGCTCCCTAATATGGGAGAAGTATCGCAAAATGGGCTTGGTATGAGCGGTTTAAATGTAAAGACATAAAAGAAAGGGTTTCTTTTTCTTTGTACACATAGTGGTCAAAACCTTCAGTTTGGGTCTTTTGCGAGTACGGCGTAAAAATGTACAAAACGCGTGCCGCTTGTGGAGCACGCTTGCTTTGTTTTTTGGCGTTATCTTTGCGGTTGTCGACGACGTGAACTTCTCACGGTCGTAAGTCGGCACTCGAATCGAAAGAACTTACTCGAAGATGCCCGAGAAATTTCGTTAGAAATCAGAAAACGCCACTTCTAGTCGCCGAATGCCGGTGTCTTCAGACGCCCGTTATCGATGACATTCGTACTCGCTTTACGGTTGAATTCACTGTTCATACTTTACTAAGTAGTGGCAACTTTCATTTGTTGAGGAATGACCATGTCCTGTACTGTAATTCAGTTTATTGTGAACACATTTGCTCTATGGAACAAACTAAACCTGTAAGCGATATGTGAACCGCGTAGTTTAAGATCTTAGTCTAGCTTAGATAAACTGACAAAAAGACAGAGGGGAAGGGCAGGGGTGTTGTTCGGTATTGGTGGATTTTTAGATGGTCTAGTGTTCCTTCTCCGTGCGCCTTTTTTAATGAAGAACTCAAAGAGAAGTCAAGACTAACGCTTTTTCTCTCTAGCCCGTAATTTTTCTTGGTCCCGATATTCAAGTGGATCATCATTAGTTCAGTATATTAAGCGGTATTTGACATTTGTTTTCAGCTTGAATCTTTTGACAAGAATGATGATGGAGAAATAGAGTTGTCTGAAATGGCAAAGTAAGTATCTGCAATTTCATCATGTGTCTAGTAACTGATAGTACGCGCGGTATGATTGATCAATTTAGTATTCTGCAGTAGTGCTCGCTAAATCTAAAACTTTGTTGGTGTTGCTTGATTCAAAGGTCTGGGGATATAATAAGTATCTTAGTAACCACTGTAAGGTATCGCTCCTTGTTTTTCCCAGCTCATTAATCAGGACGTATTTTTACTAGGGCGAATTAGCAACGACTGACGATGGCAACGCTAAGAACGACGCTACAAAAACGTAATGTAATACGTGCTGCACGTTCGGCACGCATTTTAAGCACCGTCCACGTTAATTAATGTCTTTTTTTTTTGAAGAGCATACCTTCTTATCCGTTTCCGCCTTCTGTCCACACTAATCCGATAGAAAACGGAGGTGTACGTCTGCGAAATCGAGGTTTTCGAAAACGCTCTCTAGAGTGCAAGTATTTTGTAAACGGTGGTTCGGGGTCTTAAGATGGAAAGGAAAGGAAAGGAAAGGAACTTTATGTAAGTGTCTAGTCGTTCTAGCGCTGAAGCACTAATTGGGGACACTATAAATTGAAATTAACAATTCATACAAATCAAGTCCAATTTTGGTTTTTGAGGAGAGGGGAAACCGGAGTACCTGGAGAAAATCTCTTAGTGCAGAGTAGAGAACCAACAAACTCAACTCACATATAATGCCGGGTCTAGGAATCGAACCCGGGCCACGAGTGCTCTCGTCACTGCGCCATCCCTGCACCCCGCAGAAGGAAGGAAGGAAGGAAGGGAATGTCTGCATGTCTCGATCCAAAATATCGGGACACCTTGAATTAATGTTAGGTGGGCTCATTTCAATCTAATTTTTCGTTCGTTTTCGGTGATCTAATGTGGATAGTCGAAAATGCCATGAAAAGGAGGACGTCGAACTCTTTCTGAGTTTTCAAAAACAGAAAAAGGAAGGCTCCTGTAAAAGGCGCTAGTGTAAGAAATTTCACCCCGGTTGTGCACGCCGGGGCTCTTACCCAGGGACCTGTTTCTGAAAAGGATGGAAAACCCTTCTGGGGTCCGTTTCTCGAAAGTCCCAAAAACTTTTCGGGCTCGAAAAGCCATTTGTAAAAACTGCCAACCGCTCATTTTGGAAAGCAGATAACATGTTTTCAAGGTAACTGAAAGAATCATGACTGTGACGTTTGACGACTTAAATCATCTCCGTTTTCGAGATACAAAGGGAAATTTGACACCCGAAAATGACCCGTAAAGTTTCGAGACTTTCGACAAAAGGGCCCCTGGTCCGAAAAGCAATTTTTGAAACGAAAATCTGGTCTTGCTGAAAAACTCGATCTTTGAATACGTTTTCAAGACCAGAGAAAACAAAACGATGTCCAAGTTTCATTGTTAAGGCATTCAGTTTATGTCCATAATGCAAAACAACCGCTTGGCGCAGTTGGTTGAGCAACGGAGTAGCGTGCAGGAGGTTGTGAGTTCAACGCATTTCAGATTAGAGATCCTATTCACTATTCGATAAAAGTGGGCACGGAATTAACGGTGTGGTCTGGCCTGAATTCTCCAGCAAAATGTGGCCGGCTTTGCGGTGATGTCTCAAAAAAGAATTATGGTGTATGAAGCCACATAAGCCAAACTTGAACAGCCAAAAGTCCAAAATAGCCTGCTTGCAGACGGTAATTTTGTATTTCGGTCGCCATATTGGACGGGTGGAAGTCGGAAGATCTCACTCGTCCCAGATTTTCCGCCCGTCCAATATGGCGACCATAACTTACCGAGCGCTGGAGCGTAGAGATAATTAGATGCACGTCCAATATTGATATCCTACTAGACGTGTCCCCTTAATTCTATGGATTTGCTATCTGTTTCTAACAATAAGGGAAGTGTCAGGATTTCCATTGTGTTTAGATAAGTGTAAAAATGTTGTCGGTTAAATCCGTTCTCAGGTTGAATCCGTTTTTACAAAGATTAAATTGGTGATCCTCATTTTATCTAGGTTGACTATACTTTCTCTCATGCACTGTCTTACGCATCTCAACTCATCGTCGACTTAATTTTTTTATATCATTTTATCAGTTTCTGTAATCATACACTTATCAACATTACAACATGATAGTAAGGCATCAAAAAATTGTACTTTGCACTTACCGGTACTCGAACTCGGGCCCTCCAGCTGGGCCCGGTTGTTCGAAGGTCGATTAACTTAATCCTGGATTAGTGTAAACTTTTGTTTCATGTTTTCCACTTTTTGGTGAAAGTTCCTTTTGCTTAATTTTGTTTTTCAAGTTTGACTTCCTCTAATGTAAAGTCTTGCCGAATATCAGCATTGAACAGCATTTGGGAGCAGAGAAATAAACTCCTTGGTTAATTTTTAATCTGGGATTAGAGTTAATCGGCTTTTTGAACAACGGGCCCAGATGTATAGTTCTGTGTCTTCACCACTACACTACTACGGCGAAGATGTTCAACCCAACACAGCTCTTATCATTATTTACTTTTGTATAATAAGTGAATTGATATCCATGTACAATAACCAAAACTAATCCTAACCGGACCCTAATTTTTCTCTAGGCTTAATTTAGGCTCCAAAAGTTTCTTCAATTCATCTGAGCTCGCATTCAACCTACAGGTAAAGTGAGGATCACCAATTTAACCTACGTAAAAACGGATTCAACCTGAGAATGGATTTTAACGGCAACATGGATGTAGAGATTGATATCTTACTAGACGCGTCCCCTTAATTCTATGGATTTGCCATCTATTTCTAACAATAATCGAAGTGTCAGGAAATCCATTGTTTTTAGTTAAGTGTAAATGCAGCATTTTTTTTCCTTACTTGGGGAGAAGAATCTAAGAGACATTTATAATTTTCCATTTATTTAATATCTTTTGCGTGAAACTAAGCTTAGCGCCGCGAAAGGACTGGATGGACGCCAGTTAATACGAGGGCGCTCTGGATATGAAGTGATAGATATCGCGCCGAGTTTGTTATAATCATTTTATATCCAGCAAGCCCGAGTAGAATAGTTGTCTTATCAATTAAAAAACTCCAGGATCAACTACTCTTCCACTCAAGCATTGATTTCTACCTCGGTCAATTCCGGTCCAAAACGGCTCTTGTCGGCCATGTACATGTTTTCAGGGTTGCAGAAATGTTTTTTGCTCGCTTTATTGCTGACGCGTTCCTTGACCATATTAGGTACAGCAGGTATAGGAACTGATAGCCCGCATGTGTTCGGCGAGCCAATGAAAATGCTGAAAATCTGATATCTGTAGTTCAGTTTTTAATAATAGGCCATTTTCGAAGTATCAAATATTCAGCTTGATAGTGAGGCAGTGAGGACAAAAACAGTAGGAACACGTTGGAATGAATATGCTAAATATTTACACATCATCCACTTTCCTTAATATATCGAAAAGGGCCTCAGTTTGAGTTAGCCGTGGCTGGCGTCAGAACCACACAAGAATGGTGTGGACAACTTTTTCAGAGATTTTAATCTTTCAGTCGCGTGAAAACCTGACTTTGTAACCCATGAAGGTGATCTCTTGAACCTTTTTGAAAGGAGTCTTATTAAAGCTGAAAAGTGTCCATAACGCGCAGATTTCAATAATTTCAATTTCCTTTCTCGCGCCAACATCAACATCAGTCTTGTCCGAGTGTACTAACAGTTAACGTGTCAATAAAACTCCAATTACGTGCATTTCTGAACTTATCTGATAAAAAAAAAAAAAAAGGATTCCTGTTGAAATTTAAATCTCAACTGGATATGAAAAATGCGAACTGAAGTTGCATGCGTAGCCGCTTTGGATCTCGTAGCTGGTTTACCGAAACAGTTTCGTCTCATTAGTGACAGGCTAGGTTTATCGAAAGCTACAGATTGGTACGGTTAAAGGAAGTTCATCTCTCGCTTTTCTAGATTGTTACCGGTGGAAGAAAACTTTCTGGCGAAATTTCAGGTAAACTAAAGGATTCTCTTCTTAAGTTCATCCTGGTTAAGCCTTTTTTTTGTCAAGGATCAACTTTCCATTAATTATAACAGTGTTTTTTTGCTTTTCGTCGACGATCAGATCAGAAAAGACTTGACAAGAACTGAATTTGAGAAGATATGGTACCACTATGACCAGGCAAGTTAATTCAATGATTTGTTTTAAAAGACGTATGAATTTTGACCACAAGGTTTCTAATTCGATATATTTACATCACGATGATTTTACAGACCGATCTAAAAAGAAAGTTATTTCCCCACGAATGACGTTTGCAGACCTTTTCAGCCAATCAAAAGCCTTGTTAAGCCTAATCAAGTATTACCCTTTCGTTGAGATTGGTCATTCGCCATGAGATTGTTCATTCTTGGATCTCATTCAAAAAGATAACAAGGAACTTAATTAAGCCTCGCGACGTTTTTGAACCATGGAGGACGAGACCTTTTAACTAATCGTCTCAAATCTAAAGATACTTAGCAGTATAAATGTGATAGTTTCAGGACAAGTTAAACTGGAAAACTGCACACTTTGTGGTTGTCGTCCGGGGCACTAAGATGTCCCGTACTTAAGCTTCCTAATGACGTCCGCGAACGTCGAAACGTCATCCTTTTCGGACAAGTTCTTGATTCCTTAAGTGAGTAATATTTTATCGCAGTTTTATCTTTCTTTCTTTTTTCAATTGAAATGTTATAAGAATAGCTTGGTATGAAAATGCTGTGACGTAGACCTAGTATGGGAGTTGTACGCTCAAACATGGACTCCTGTGTATACAAGTATTTGTGGGAAATTTCAGTGTTTTTACACCTCGAATTCATGCAACGGCAGGGCGCGGGAAACCCATAGCTGGCTTTCCTTTACATGCATCTGATTGGCTGAGAATGTGGCGCGAAATTTTCTTAAGCCAATCCGCAAGCGCAAGTTCTCAAAAATCACGAATCTGTTCTTTTATTTGCTTTTGTATACAGGATCACAATGGAAGTATTGGTGGAGCTGAGCTTGACGCTCTTATAAGAGATCTGTACATCAAGAACAACAGTGTAAGCATTACACAACGTCCTATCATTCGCCTCAGATTAGACTGTTAGCAGTCCGTTAGTCGAGAAGGCTAGGAAAATCGGCGAGCGAAAAAGCCGAAAACTGGAGCGAGCGAGCGAAGTGGGGATGGGGGCCGTCTCTCCCCAGTCTCTTCTCGTTTCTTCCACATGCTCCAGCCTCGTCGCGCTGTGCGCTTTCGGATTTTTTCGCTCTCTCTCTCTCTCTCTCTCTCGACTATACAGAAAAGAGCTGCTAGAAGTCTCTAAATTAAAGTGACACAAGGCAGTTCTTAGCCCTTAAGTCGAACTTCCTACGGCGTGATCGGTATTCGAGAGACTGAATTCGTTCAAGTTATACTTGCGACGTTTGATTGAAATGTTATTTTTTTTTTTCTATGTATTTCCCTGTAAAATGCACAATTGAAAGTACAAAATACCTTTGCTTTCCAAACACCATAAATTTTTGCAGGAAGCAAAATTTCATAGCATTCTGATGTTTTCGATTGACGAAAGAAATATCCACGATAATTCCAAATCGAGAAAGCATAGATTCAAACTACCGCGCGGATTTGAAAATATACGATTTAACTTTCGCAAACATTCGAGGACTTGACAAAGCTTTACTGTTGAGAGGGATAAGTGGTTTGCAATCATGTTACAGGCCTTTAGAGATCCAAATATTTATCGAAGAGACTTAATTAACTTTCTGACCCCATGCAAGCATGTAGGACCAGAGCTCTAGAAAAGTTTACAAGCTCCGGAGCAACGCGCAGAAGACACAGAATCTGATTGTTAGTATTAACATTGTTACATAATGTTCCATAACTCTGACGAAATCGTATGAAAAGCAATGTATTTTAAATTTATTAAAAGTAGATAAAAAGTTAAGATAAAGACATGATGCGTGAATGCGAAAAAGAGTTTTTTTAATTTCTCCAGGAGCCACCAGACATGAAAACGATAAGTGATCAGCGAGATGTTATCCTGCGTTTTGCCGACCGTGACGGAGATGACGGAATACAGAAAGAGGAACTCGGCCTGTTCTTCTCTGTCGCGCAGTCGAGACGAGTGCAAGAGATCAAGGTGGACGCGGAAGGGCGGAAAGCCGAGAGAAGAGCAGAAAAAGAAGCCGAAAAAATAGAACAGCAGCAACAGAAAACAGACGATGGTGGCTCTACTGGCGGCAAAGCGGGTTGTTGCTGGTTAGTCTGATGGCTCTGAGATATTCAAACGAAGCCTTCAAAAGTTTAGCTTTAAATTTTACCAAACTGCATGTGTGCTTTTCATAAGCTCTTTTTGAGACTCTTCCTGAGTACTGTTGGTTACGGCTTAAATGAAGCAATTTAAAAAAAAAAATGAAGATGGAAAAGAAATGGATCCAAGTGGTAGGAGACGACACTGAAAGTTGACTTGTAGATGGAAAAGGTCGCGACCTTGGTGATATCCTTTGATAGACCAATTCGGCTAACTCAAAGTTGTATCCAATTTGGGAGTAAAACGTTTTGTTCCAAGTATTTCCATATCATTTAAATGTGAATGCTTCATTGTCGTGTAAATTCAACACACAAAGAATCTTGACCCCGAGAGATTTGAATTGCGTTCAACATTGAGTTTGCCGAATTGGTCTATTGGTCACTTCAAACCATCAAAAAGGTGCTCTCAAAAGATTAAAAAAATACATTCCCCAAAAGAGATAAAACAAACTTCAACTGTTCTCCAGGGTCCAGTTGTTCAAATCCTGGATTACGGGAAACTTTAATTGCAGTCTGTTTTCTCCCACGACTTAAAGGGGCACTGTCAGGCTTAATTTGCTGTTGGGTAAAATTAAGCTCACACGTATTTATTGCACAAAGAGCTCTTCGTATTTAATTTTTGCGACTTTCTGCGGACACCATTTCCGAATCAGTTTTTTTTTCAAGTTGCAATTCATTTCCATCCTCTCCATCCTTGGATGCAAATAACAAAGAATAGCTTCAGTGCACTTCAATTGTTATTGGGAACAAAACTACAACATTATTTTTTGGTCTTGATTGATGCAAAGACGTATTTCGTTCATTAATCACTTATCACGGGAACATGTGAACCTAGAAATGACCAGCTCCCAACGTCAGTGGCTTCATGGTTAGAGCGTCGCACCGGTATCGCGAGGTCACGGGTTCAAAAACCGTTGAAGTCCTGAATTTTTCAGGCTCCTCGACGCAATAGTAAATTGCGCTCTTAACTGCGAGCCAACACAATTTCACTTGATTACGTATTTTAGTGTTTTGAAGTTTGAATGAAATAGCGTGACACTGCCCCTTAAGCTTCCAAAATTGACTGAGCGTTTGCTTTTTACAACTTTATTGCTATTTTGGCGGGCGAAAGTCAAGCCTTGTTCTGAACAACTGGGCCCAGCAGATGGACTTCAGGAAGTCAATTCTTACGCAACTAATGCTAGTGCCCGCCTCGATAACGTTAAATTAAAGGGAACCTACACTCCTTTTCAATAAAAAAAGAGTAAAACAATAAAAAAATGTAAGAGCTTATTTTCACTTTCAGCTTTCCTGGGCGCCCTCTCTTGGATAATTGCGGTGTTATGGTTGTTCAAAAATTTTAACACAAAGAGTTTTGTTTTGTGCAAAAAACCAGGGAAAACGTAACGCGGGATTTTTGAAAACTGAAAAAAAGGAAATATTTCGGATATAAACGTTTTCTTTCAAAAAATTTAAACAAATTTGATGGTAAACATAACCCGTGGTCCATGCAAAGTTATTTTTGGGGGGTTCAAGGTTCCCCTTCAAAATCATTGAATGAGTCGACCTATGTAAAAGAATGGAGGTGTCCCTCGG
>NC_090892.1:64218282-64233282 GCF_036669925.1 Montipora capricornis | reverse complement strand
CTATGATGAGATCTTTCGCTTAGAAAATCGTTTTATATAATATTTGCACTTCCAATAAACTATGACTATGCCATGGTGTCTATTAGATACAGGTTGTTTACACATATATTGTGTGATCATTGATGCTTAGTTACTTCATGGTCTACGATGCTCTTTCGCTTCGAAAATCATATCATATTGACAGTTTCAAATACTTTCACCAAATAATGTATCATACTGTGATTATGATATCTGTGATGACACGTTCCCTACCTGTACACTAAGCAAAAGGTGAAAGGAATGGATTGATTGGCGAAGATGTGTTCTGAGAAGGGTTAGCCTCAGACAGAGGCGAAACCGCCAGGGGTATGGGGCGCAGGAAAAGGGAAACTCAGTCAGTCTCCTCACAGCCCGGCTTTGCCGCTCGCACGAGCCATCTCAAGAAAGACGAGAAAACCGCTAGCTAATTGGGCTTAGACGGTGTGCGAGTTTTATGGCCAGAAGATGTAAGCATTTCCAGATGGTCGTTTTAACACCCTAAGCGTTGTTCCGGTCGTACCTGGCGTTGCGTAATGCGTAACACGTACTGTTTACCTTCCACTCCTCCCTGCTCGAGCCGTTCTTCCCACTCTGTGAATATACTGCTTCAGGGTTGGTGGAAGGTTGGCGTTGATAACCTGCAAATAAAGAGCACGCTTTATCGCATCGCATCTTGCAGCATTAGCGAACACTTAACCTGACTCCGGTTTCCGGCCTTATACGTGTCTCGGGGATGCACCTCGAATGGGTTCCCCACGTGTTCGAGCTCGGCCTTTCGGACTCAAAACAGAGTTGCAATTAGGAAAAATCAAACTAGCTGGAAGTTATTTGCTTTTGCAAGAATGAAAAATTATTGTGGCAAAATGTTAGTCAACACTCACTGTTTTAACGCCAAGAATATCTAATCCGCGGGAAGCCAAATCCGTAGCAACAAGAATGTCCACTTCTCCCTCCTTGAATTTTCTTAAAGCCTCCAAACGCTAAAAATTCAAACAACACAAAATTACATTCATAATACACTTCCACTGGGACAGTCAAGTGGTGTTATTCTTGAAATTTAAATCAACAAGATGAGAAGTGATTATTGTCATGGTGGCATTTTAGGCCTAAAAAAATCAAACGAAAACGGAGTTTTAATCTGGTGAAGAACAAACGTTTTACAAACCTGTAATTGAGTTAAATTACCATGCAGTTCCTCGGCATTTAAGCCCAACAGGCCTAGTATGATTCGCAGTCGGTGAGCTAAGCTCTTGGTTTGCAGGAAGATCAAGCAGTGGTCATTAAAGGTTCTACTGCACAGAGCTGGAACGAGAGGCAAATACATACAACTCAATACAGCGCAGATGATTAAAGGGAGAGAACTGGCCAAAAAATAACATCTAATGCGCTAAAAACGCCAGACTTGCTTTCCCAAACGAACTAGAGTAAAAACTAATTCTAAATTTAACGCAGCTTAGTCCATAATCACAAAGCAGTTTTACCGTTAACCCGTTCCACCCAAAGAAAGGCACATACAGATTTTACTACGTCTTCGTCTGACGATTCCACTCGTCGACGGGGAACCCTTAGAAGCGAAAGAATTAACTACAGCGAGATTTTCGCTCGCACGTTTATTACTGGCCCCTTTCATTCAAACAAGACCCACCTACCTGTCACTATGGCCAATCGATCATTTTCTCGGTTGTTTCTTATCCTCACAAACTCTTGTCGCAAGTTATGAGCCACATCAGTGTTATTATCGACAAACAATCGCACCGGCTGATTCAAAGATAGACTCACAAGTTCCTCAACCTGAAAATAACACATCCGCAATGAACAGTTATAGTTAAGAGAGCGCGGGGTTTGAGAGACCCCTTTTTAGAGCGGACATGTTCAAACATACAAAAAACAGGAACTTATGATGGAAAATCGTCAGTCATTGAAATATTCCTGTGTCGAAAAGATTCCTTATCTTTAATGGAACATATGGAATTTTTCAGACCATAAAAAGCCGGGATTGGTTTAACAATTCACCCTTCAGATAGGCTCTATTTTAAATCTGTGGCTATGATGTTGCACGACGTATCAAACAACTTGCCACCTCCTAATATATTTGACCTATTCACCGAACAAGCTGATATTCATCCTTACGAGACGAGATCATCGAAAAGAGGAGATTATTTTCTAAAATGTTCGAGAATAGATATTAAAAACAGATCTTTCTCAAGAATTGGCGTTAAAATTTGGAATAGCTTATCTTGTGAAGAGCGCCAGATGTCAAAATCCAACTTCAAAAATAATGTTAATGATATCCTCTTCTAAAGACTACTAAAATATGATGACTACATTGCTGTTTCGATAATATTGGCAAAGTTTGACTCCTCAGTTTAGCATGTCACGTAGTTAGTCATTTATTTATTCAATTTGAATTACTTTTTTCATGTTTATTTATGTTACACCGTGCAAGTGTTAAGCTGTTCTCCACTGCACTAACCGTATTCTAAAACCAATTTATTATTTATGTGAATGCATAGTTATGTATTTGTAACCATTTTATCTGGAATATATTTGCAAGCACTGCTCGCCTCGACTTCTTGCTAACTGCGAGCATTGCATAGCGTTGTGTTATTTTATATAAAATACGAAATAAAAACTGAAAACTGAAGCCCCTTTTTAGTCCAGTTTGACGGCCCTTTTCTCAAATAACCTCGTTCCCAGGGTTTTTTGTCGATGAGACCCTAGGAACGAGGTTGTTTCTCAAAGTATCTTAAAGCTCTATGGCAGAACATCCGAACTAGTAATTGGACGGTGATAGGTTCGATTTTTTTTTTCAAGTTTCCTCGAGTAGCCATCGCTTAATCGCAATAGACCAGTTCGGCTAACTCAACATTATACCCAATTCAAATCCAATGGGAATAGTCTATTGGCCACTTTGAGGTTGCAGGGTCGAGAGTCTTGAATTGCAATGTGGGACTGCTTTGGGGACGAGCCCCTGTTTATGCAGTCGTCCACTGCAAAGCAAAAATACTCTCGTATATTCTTGTACGATAATAAAATTCGGGTGAAATCTTTATACCTTACGTCGTTAGTAAGTAAACATCATATGTACTACGACCTCAGTGACCTTTGGATCAAATCTTTTCGTTTTTCGGACAATTCTGTCTCTTGGTAAGCGAGTCATCGTTAGTTCGTATTTGTGCGGTCTTGCTCTCGTATTAGGTGTATCTTGCAATTTTTGTCAATAAGCATTCGTATATGTATATCTGAAAATAACGTTTGGAGTTGGAAAAAAGAGAAAGAGATTTGCGTCGACATTGTGACTAAGCTTTATCTCTATAAACTTCTAGACTCGCCTAGACTCGGTCTTATTATAGTTTTGTCTGCCGAAGACTTATCTGTACTGTAAAATACGCGTTATTTAGCAGTACAAGTAAATGCCGAATCGATTTTTAGAACTTACTTTTGCGTCAGGTAACTCTAGTTTTTAACGTCCATAAATGTTACATGTCACGTGTTAAGATTTCATAGAGGTTAGGGTATCAGCGGTTTAGCCGAATTTAATGCAATCTCTAATCTGAGATCTGTTGGCTTGTGCATTTCAAAATTACTTGTACCTCATCTGTCATAGTTGCTGAAAACAACATTGTTTGTCTTCCTCTTGGGCTCAGCCTAACAATTTCCTCCATCTGATCTTTAAAATTCTCATCTAGCATTCTAGAGATAAGAATGAACAAAACATAAATCGGGAAATACAGTCAAGTGACTTTCTTTTTTTCTTTCATGAGACTGTCAGGTTCTGCCGGGTGTTGGGACAATGGGTGAGGCCAAGAAAAAAATTAATTCATTATGGAGTTACTCTATTTATTGCCTCGACTACTATACATGGGACTTTCGTATCATCCACATTAATGCGTTTTCAAAACTCCCGTTTTCGTCTCGCCGAAAACGAGGCAAACTACTTTACACTCACACCTTCGTTTCCAGCTTTCTACAACAACATAACACACAAAAACGATGTTCTCAAAATTGTCCAACGCTTTTTATGCCATCGTTTTCACACGTTTTCGTATTCACCTATCCACATGCACAAAATTAATGCGTTTCAAACGTTTTCTAACCCCGACGTCACCGTTTTCATATGTCCACGCTAAAACACCGAGCGCTTTCAAGACGCTCCACCTTAGGAATCGTTTCCGAAAGTCTTTGTTCTCAACAGAGTTTCGGGCGTTTTAGTGTGGATGAAAGACGAAAACTTACCAAAAACCTTGCGTTACAAAAAAGAGAGAGATTTTTGCATCGATCTAAATCCTAGGCTTCACTTCAAAATCTTCTAGAGTCGAGTTCTTACTACTGTTTTGTCTGACGAAGACTAAATTCTGTACTGCGAAATAGGCATAATTTAGTAAATTCCAGTTCGACTTCCACAATTTAAGTTCTAACACAGGCTGGGGCCACAAAAAATTAATTCATTACGTAGTACAACATTTCTTATTTCCTCAACTACTTTGGCATCATCCATGTTAATGCGTTTTCAAAACTCCCCGTTTTCATCTCGGCGAAAACCAAGCAAATTATTTTTCATCGACACTGTGATCGTTTTCACCTACCCACTCTACAACGCTCAAAAACGATGAAAACAAGTATTTTCACAGTTTTCCAACGCTTTTACGTGTCAACAACCCAGGGTAGTCAATCGAACGTTCAGTAATCGAACTCAATCGAACTGACTTCGATTGGGTTCAATATTCGAACATAATAGAGTAGAACCCCGTTAATACGGTCATCAACGGGCCAAAAAAAATTGGCCGTATTAACGGGGTGACGGTATTACCGGGGTAGGGTGAAATTCATGACTAAGGGGCCGTGACATTTTTCTCTTTAATAAACAACAAGAGAGTACGTACAGTAATAGTATAAAATACTCGAAACTAGCGCTGGTCGTGTTGTTGTGGATGACATGAAGAAACTGGGGGTTCGATACACAAAACCCTAACCCTACAAAGCATGAGCCCACCTGTCAGCTTCATCAAGAACAATAATCTCTACAGTGTGGAGACTAAATGATGGAGTGTTATGAAGATGATCCACAAGTCTTCCCGGTGTAGCAATCACTATGTCAGGTCCTTTACGAAGAACTGCCTCCTGGCCCTTCATATCAAGGCCACCTTGACGAAAAACGAAAAACAATAATGTTTGACTCCACCCTTCTTATGGTAAAATTCACCCCTTTGTAAAGATCTCTAAAGATTGAAGCGATCCTCGTACTTATCTGGACAATTTAAGCGATTGTCTCTTCTACACCTTATTCCAAAATGGCCGCCATTTTAGTATTCTTTTGTTTCCATGCAAATTGGCCGTTAAGGCCTCGTTCAAGGTTAAATATTCTTTTGAATTTTACGTTTGAAAGCGAGGCCATAAGGGTCAATTTACATGGAAACAAAAGAATACCAAAATGGTGGCCATTTTGGAATAAGGTGTATAGACACCTGAACAGTTCCGGCCGTTTCAGCGGGGTTCGAAGCCGTGACCTCTGTGATACCGGTTCAATGCTCTACCAACTGAACGACGAAGCCACACAGTTGGGAGCTCGTCAGTTTGTTGGGCTCATTTGTTTCCGTGAAAGGAATGTGATGAATGAATTCAGAATCACTTCAACCTTTCGTCTATAACTCACACTGTACACGTTTCTTTCATTAAAGATCTCTAGGGAATTTACTTTTTAATGAGGCACCCTTGAGGGTGAAGTTACCGTACAGTATGTATAAATGTCACAGTGAAAGCAAAGACGGACACTGATGATATTTCGTTTGACGAGCTTTGACGTTCACTGTTCGTTTGTTGCTCGTTGGATGCTTTTGGAGATCGATCATTCATTCCGAAAATTGAGGCAGCCGTTTCACATTTCATGCTGGTCGTCTCATTTTCAGCTATTTCTCATGTACTCTAAGGGATTGAGGTCGATTCGCCCCGGAGTCGATTCACTCCACATTTTCGTCGATCCACCCCAAAGGAGACTGTTGTAGAGGCGGGATCGATTCAAATGTGGAGCTTATGAACCCTGGGAGGATCGGCCACAATTTACTATTATTCATTAATGCAGCTGAACATAAAAAATTTGATCTCAATATTAATAGAGATAATAGGCACCGCGTTTACTTGAAAATTTGGCATAAGACTTCAAAACAAGAAACAAGAAATTCTAACTTTTTCTTTGGCAGCATTTATGAATTTAATTAAACTTAGGTCCCTACTAATTTATTCGCACCCTGTGTAGCCCACTGGGAGTTAAAAATATGCACAAATAAATACTTGAGGCAAAATCGTACGAGAGAAAAGGAGTAACGTAGCGAGAGTAAAATTAGAAGATGAAAGCGAATCCAATCCTAGAAACTTCTGCTCCGTTCAAATCGGTGCGTTTTTCTGTGGGTTTGTTTCATTCAATTTCGTTTTTAGTATATTTTCTTGATTGTCCTTTTGTTGAGTAATAATAATAATAATAATAACAATAATAATAATAATAATAATAATAATAATAATAATAATAATAATAATAATAATAATAATAATAATAATAATAAAAGTCGTTCTTCTAAGAAAGGTACAACGCACTGCAAAATATGACGTATATGTGGACATCACTTTTCCCGATTTATCTGTGCGCCGATGTTTCTATGATGACATCCACCACCAAAAGAGTTACAATTGTACATGCATGCATATACTTGATAAAAAAAATGTTGATAAACGACTATTTTTTGCACATACAGTATCACTAACCAGCTGCCAGACAGACATGAATGTCGGTGTGTTTAGATAGTGCTTTGGCCACTGAATGAACCTGGAACAAAAATTCATAAAGACAACAAATAATGAATAGTGCTGTGGCATTCATGGCGTCCTGTATTTCCGTGCACATCTTACCTGAATGGCCAGCTCTCTCGTGGGAGCAAGAATGAGGACTCTTATAACAGAAGCCTGCTGGGGCCGGTAAATAAGTCTTTCCAATATTGGAAGCATGTACGCAGCTGTCTTACCTATGAACAACAACAGTAAAGTAACTTTATCACTTTATTCTCAAGGTTAGTACCAAGGATTAATGCTCCACGAATCCAGAAGACCAAATTTTAGTTCTTTTCCTTTAACGAGCGGGAAAAACTGCAGTACCCAGAGAAAAACCTCTCACAGCAGAGTGGTAAAGAACAAAACAAACTCAACCCACATATGACTATGAGTATCAAACCCAAGCCACATTGGTGGAAGCTGGTAAGTGCAGGGCTTTCAATAACTTTTGAAGCAGATGCCTGGGCTAATCTATGTAAGTGGTGGTCACGCTTGTCTTTTAAAAGGGTTTGAGGGAAAATCAAGGCAGAGTGGCCGGTGGTGAGAGGCAAATTTCTGACAACGTACATGTAAACCGCGGCATTGGACACTTTGAGGTTGCGCGGGAGACAAGGTCGAGAGCTTTGTTAAATTGCATTCTGGGGCCGTTTTGCGGGACCATTGCGTGCGCGGAGCAAGAATTCAAGTTGCAAGAAAGCGAATACCTGGAGCTGAGCTTCCTAAACCACCGGAATAATTATTGTACAATGGCTTGCCAAGGTGCAAAATTGTCCGGAAAACAAAAAGATGTGATCTTAAGGTCAGTGAGATCGTGGTACATACGAGGTTTATTTACCATTAAGTTAACGTACAGTGTAAGTTATAAACATTTGACCCGAAGTTAATTGTTATCGTATAAGAATATACAATGTACGAAAGTCGTTTTGCTTTGCAGAGTAAAGGACTGCCTAAACAGAGGCTCGTCCCCAAAACATCCCACGATGCACTTCAAACAGACTCTCGACCCTGTCTGACACGCAACCTCAGAGTGGCCATCATACGTACCGCCGGAGACCGGCTTCTAGTGAAACCCTTGTAAGTGCTCTCACCACCGAACCAGCCCTGCTCTCCTCTTACACAGTAAATCTACAAAATTACATTTTATCAACGAAATGATACATTTTATATTTCTCAACTTAAAATTTAAGAAACTAACAACTCTTCTTGAGATTACAAATCCGAGCACAAATTACATTGCATTCATTTCTTTACTAACCTGTACCAGTTGCAGCACATGCGCATATATCTTTCCCCATCAGAGCCACAGGAACAGTGGATGCTTGGATGGGAGTGGGATGACTAAAGCCTAAATCATTTATAGCCTTTTGACAAAAACAAGACACTGATTTCTTAGCTTTGCGGAAAACTAGATTTAAATGTAAGGTCACTTCCACACGAAACTCAGTAACCAGTCTGCAACCACCTTTATTGAAGGACAATTTTCCTCCCCTAGATGTTGAAAGCCTGAATACAATGTAATTTCACCCAACATGCAGTTTTAAAACAAAATTTGATTTGACTCTTATACATCAATACTTTTGTATTCTTTCCTGAAGTTAATGTATAACTCTGCTACAATTTTGTAGCCCTGGTTGAAAACTACAGATCTGTGAAAGATTTTCAATGCTCGTCATGAAGAACTCAATGAGGTTTCTCAAAAGTCGTGAAAGATTCTTCAACTTCTTGAAGAAGGTTTTGAAGATGTCTGTACAAGACATTTAAATGTTACTAGGGGGTCTACGGTTGCCTCTCTGTCCCCTTTTTTTTATAAAGTTAGTGTAATGGTTGGGGTTGAATGTTGCTTTTGTCACAGTACACATAGCTTGTAATTACTAGGGACTGGGCAGCCCTATGGAATTGATAAACTGCTCCAACCTTTTTTCAATTTTAATTGTTTTTGATCTTAAGGGACTTCCCCACTGAAAAGCAAGGCACCTTAATTGTATGGTGTAACTGCAAAAGAAACATTATTTGTGTTTGCCTTGATTGCTGGAAAGTTTTAATTATTGTGGTTCCAGAATTAGATTCCAGGGAATGCCATTGCTCAATCTGGGAGGGGTGTTGTACATACACATACATGTATGTGAAAAAATATGGTTCTCGTCTTGATTTGTGTTTGGTGGTTCCCAATTCAATTAACCTTCACTTTGGTATCAATAAAATCTCATAAAGTATAAGTGCACGAATTGAGGAACACTGTGCAATTTTACCTTGAGTAAAGGTCTTGACAAGTTCATAGTTGAGAAACTTTGATGCATCACTTGAGGAGGAGGTTCTTCAAAAAATTTATTTTTTTTCTTTTCTTTGACCTGAATTGAAGAAGAAGAAAAACAAAGACATGAACAAGACCTGCAAAAGTCCTCAATCAATGCCTCACTCATTTCAAGTACTGGTATTTCCAACCACAAATGCACAAGTGAATGAAGTCAACGGAAGACCACATGTGCACTGTATTCACCACCACTAAGTAATGATGATGTTTAAAATAATAGACTAAAGGTATCATTCAGCAAAACATATGTACATGTATGTAGGTTCTCCTTGCCTCCTGTCTGGATTTAAACCCCTTGTCACACTGCAGAAAATTGGCAAGGCACATTCGCCAACTTGGATGTTAAAAAATCTTGGAACATTTTGCCCCACAAAGATAAATCTATGACAGCCCCCCCTCCTCCCCCAAAACAATGTTGAATTTTGTGCACCGCACAACCCAAAATTCCTCTACAACTGTTTCCTTTTAACAACATTGTAGGAGGGGGAAGGGGGAGAGACAGTCATCACCCCCCAGTTACAGTGTATGGTGAAATAGCGTTTTCTTGCTTTATTTACATAAATGATCTTTAGTATTTTCTTGACTGTCCCAAGGAATTTTGTCCCCCATTGAAGGCATGGAAACAAGTTTAGACACTGATTCACTCAAGAGCACACTACCCTGTAAAAAAAATCTTGCATGGATCCTACAGTATAAAAAACCCCTCTTGACCCCAGATCCCTAAATTTGCAAAGAGTGAACACTTGAAACATCTAATTTTTAAATCGCTCCATATAGTCATTGATTTACCTTCATCAACTCAGGAAACAACTTTCTCTCACAACATAATTATTTGCTCTCGAAGCTTCAGGTGTTTTTGCCAGATAAATCAAGTATCTCATTTAGGGACATGCTCTTGGCAAACAGTTGTATGTTTTTTTTTTTTTGTCTGCGTGTGTAAGAGTTTACAATGCTTAAGTGCCTATCCCCTCAACACACTTTTCCATTTTATAAGTGTATATTCTCCGAAATCATCCCAAATACATGTACAATGTATGTTGTGTTGTTTTTAGAATCCTTTGATTGAAATTTCAGTTCTTTATGGGCTTTGAAAGACAGGAAAACTGATCATACTGTGATCAATAACCGAGCAAAAAAGGGCAATGGGTTCGATATCAGGTTGATGTAACAGACTGCTTTGCATTGAGATAGTTCTTTGAAAACAGCGATGCAAATATAATTTGTGACATCAACTCATATCAAACCCATTCCCCTTCATTACTTGGTTATGGATCAAAGCATGACCAGTTTTTGCATCTTTCAAAGCCAATAAAAAAGTGAAATTTCAATCAAAAGGTTAAAAACAGCACAATATAATAATTATTATTTGGGACAATTTCGGAGAATAAATTGGAAAAGTGTGTTGAGGTGGTAGGCACTTTACAAATAACTACATGTAGTTCACATCAAGTCCAAGCCCACAAAGAAAACCTAAGGACATAGGAACGGAATTCTAGATCTTGTGCTAGTGATGGAAGTTTTAATTACAGTGTAAGACAGGAGCACGATGATTAGCATAAAAGTACTGCTTTGCGTGATCTTAAAATAGCACTAAAGCAATTAATATAATTATATATCGTATATGTACATGTGTCTTGTCTGCTACTTCATCATCTTCATCACTGCTACCCTCATCAATATCATCATAAGAAGGGTGGACAAGGTTCACTGTGAGAAAAAAAAAGACAAAAAGAGAAAAAAATTTGTGATTCTTTAATAATATTAAATATCCTAGCAAGTCACTACAAAGCTGTAAGTCTAAAAAGTTGCACATGGTGAATAATCATGTAAATGAAAATAGCCTAGCAAAGATAATCTCCAATTAACACGACATATGAAAATACGTTGATCAACATTAAGACCCCACCAAACATACATGTACTGTATCTGGGTATTTTCATAAACCAAGGCTTTTCACTCCATTGTTGTGCCCTGTCTACATGAATACAAACAAAGATTCTCTAAAACGCTCTCCAGGACAGTAGATATTTTAAAATGGAGGTTTGTCATAGTCATATTTTCATGGAGAGGTGAAAACCGAAGTTTTCAAATACGATGACACTGACAGCGCATGTGCCTGCCTGCTTTAGGCATAATTAGGGTGGAGGTTAGCATTTTCTAACAGTTTTTGGGTATTCAAGACACGTAGAGGGGCACATGGAATTCAAAAGTTAAAACGCTATGTGTGGACACAAATTGTTCAACAATTTGTTCACAGAAAAAAATCTTTGTTTCCAAAGTATCCAGATACATGACTTGTGGACAAGGACCTTAGTCGCTCTCATGAGAGAAAAAAGACATTTTGAAGTGGAAAGCAAAGTTTTAAACAGCTCACCAGCAGTTTCCCTGCATTCGTTTTCTTTCTCTCGATCAAACTGTTCATTGGTTTCCTCTTTCTCAGCTTCATCATTATTCACATGTTCTGAAGACAGATTCTGTTCATGATCAGCTCCCTTACTGTTCTTTCCCTGCAAACAAGATTGGCACACCATTTAATTTTGTTGACCATTATTTCTTCAGGGACAAAACCATGTGATAGCGAACAAAATAATCAAACCTTTCTTTTATCTTCTCTTCTCCTTGCTATTTTGTCCTGCAGGCTAGACGATTGAAAACCCTGAAAAGACCAACAATGAAAAACAACTTATAAATTAAAAATACTTGTGACAGTATCATCATCATCATCATCATCATCATCATCATCGTTGTGTATTGTTAATAGGAAGCTTTAGTAATGACAACAGCAACACAAATGAAAATATCTCTAAAATAGACAGTTGTCTGATCTTAACCATTTTACAATTGGTCCAATCAATGTTCACATTGTACAATATTGGCAAAGCATGCTACAACTAAATTGATACGAACCATGTTGAAATAAAATAGAAAAATTTAATAAAGGTTGACAGTACTAGG
The DNA here is from genome assembly GCF_036669925.1 of Montipora capricornis. Taxonomy (NCBI): domain Eukaryota; kingdom Metazoa; phylum Cnidaria; class Anthozoa; order Scleractinia; family Acroporidae; genus Montipora; species Montipora capricornis. The sequence continues at coordinate 64,221,179 of NC_090892.1, read as the reverse complement.
TACAATTGTACAATGTGGATGTTTCAAGTCAAGGAAAACCTTAAATGTGGAAATCTAATTTGCAACAGAAGGGAAGAAATGAAATAAAATGCAAATGCATTGTGCACATGTAGCATGTTTTTCTGGCTCATCTCTTTAACATTGATTTTGGTGGCAAATTTATCTTTCAGTGTGGTTGGCGGAATGGTGCAAAATTAAAATCAAATTTGCTTCCAACATCAACAACCAATTATGCAACCTGCAATTCAAAATTTTCACTCTTGGTCAACAATAAAATTTGTCCTTCCTTTTCTATTGCTAGCATTCATGGATTTCCTGTTTCCAACTTTCCCGGACAATAGCCAGTTGCTCTTCCCGAAATTGTTGAAGTGCATATTTTGTTGTTGACATTGACATCGCTGTTCCATGTCAAAGTGATCTTGTTGTCATTGATGTTGACTCACTTTTGTTGTTGGATTAGGCATGTTTTAAGTGTTGGTTATTGTATTAGCTGTTGAATTTAGATGAATTCTATTGTTGACCTAGTGAGAAAATGAATTGACTATTGAACTGCAGCTTCTTTGTTGATGTTGTAAGCAATTTTGATTTCTTGAATTTTGCACCATTCTTCCAACCACATTCCAGAGCCTTGCTACATGTAGCTTTCAAAACAAAGCACTCTTTGGTCCAATGGATAGCAGGTTTACATGGAGAAAACAAAGGAATTTTGTAAACAGACGTCTATTCTCTGTAGCAATGTCAACATCAACATAAGCAATGAGATTATTTAGGAAGGTGGCACCTTTACTGTTTACAAACTGAGCAGACCATTTTATTGAAATTTTTGTAGATTCTGCAAATTAAAAACTGTTTTCAAATGTTTGGTAGAAAATGCCATTCAGCAAAACTATTGACGATGCCGTGACCACTTTGTTTTATTCTGGAAAACACAATTTACAGTACGCGTATATCAGAAAATCTTAACATGCACTTGAACAATTAGGCACGAAGTCGCTTGTACATTGTACACAAGGGATCGGGCGACTCGTGATTATTTCGGCCGATTCCTTTAGTATCTGGGAAACTACCGGATAACCCGAAAGGGAGAGTCTGTGACAAATGCTGCTGTATACGTAACCACGTGTTGCACATCAGCTGTCAGCAGCTGCATGAAAGGCATGCAATGCCGGACTTGAGCGTTCGTTCTCAATAAAAACTCACCGATTCTTGTTTTCGTTTTGCACTGTTGATAGCAGTGTCGAGGTTCCAGAGTTCTTGATTAGCATCTTCCAACTCCCCAGAAAAGAAATTAAACCCTTCTTCGAACAATGATTTAGACTTCTTCTTCTTCTTCGCTTTCTTTACGGGCTAAAACCACACAAAGAATATCATTGGTTTTACTTTAAGAAATCTGTAAGGAATCGAAGTAACATACCTTTTCTCCTTCATCTTCACTGTCCGTTTCATCGTCCAATTGATCAACATCTTCATCAGAGTCAAGAGTTCCCACGAAAGGAAGAGCCGCCATGTTGGATCTGAACCGCTGTGCATAATGTGCGCAGCACTAAGTTGCACAGGTAAACCAATCACGCACGATCACGCACCTTCAAATGTCCCTTAGATTCTACCCTTCCAAAAAGCTGTTTATCAAACCATAACAACGATCTGCCTTGCTTCGAGGTCATCTTGTGTAAGCATCTTTTTCAAAAAAACATAATAATAATAACAATAATAATAAGAAGAAGAAGAAGAAGAAGAAGATAAAACGAAGAGACAAAATTCTCTGTTACTCCGAGTTTAACGGCATTAACCACTTTATTACACGTAATAATAATAATAATAATAATAATAAAAATAATAATAATAATAATAATAATAGTAATAATAACAATAATAATAATAATAATAATAATAATAATAATAATAATAATAATCTCCAGGAGTTCAGAGTTAGTTTGGTGTCTTGTCAAACGTCTAGAAAGAATTTAAGTACACGAAACACGGCTGGAATTTTCAGAGCTTTCGAAAAACTGGACCCTTATTGTTCATTGAAAGTATTTTTTATTCTACTTTTGAGCCAAGAATCGATAATGCAAGTGCGTTTGCGTCGAGAAATATACTGATTTACATGCAGGTAAAACGTCTCCCCTACGGCTGGTTTTCACTTGAGAGGCAAGCGAAAGAACGAGCAACATACGGTATGCGCATTAACATTTCGCTTATTGGCATCTTTTTTCCACAAAAAATATCACGATGCTGCTGAGTTTGCTCGTGTTTCTTGCTTACGTATACGTCAGTGGTGAAAATCAAAGGTTGCCATCATTTTGAGTGACAAATCCTGTACGATAACACTAGTGGCATGCGTTGGATCAAATTACTAATCCGATAAGCGTAATTTAGAACACTTTTTTTATGCAAGGGCCAGCTGAACAAAGTATGAAATAAATATATATTCATGATTATTTTGTAATTAAGAACAACGAATATATATGGAAGAGCCGATACAACAGAGTCATTCCGAATTGTTCTGTATTCTAATTTGTTCAGTTATCAGATGACGAAGCTTGGTCTTGCCGGTCTATGGCACCCTGCGAGCAGAGCCTCTGTAAAACTCACCAGAGGGCGGACAAGAGAGGCTCTGCAAAAACCGTGTAAAGTCTTTCAAGTCACCGCAGCCCAAGTATCTGGGCTAGTCACTCTGGTCAAACGGGTTTACGCGGCGCGCGCATCATATTTTTGACAAAGCGAAGGTCAAAATCTCACCTTTAGTACGAACATCAATATGGCGTTCACGAGTGCGATTGAGACTTGGCCTGGATTTGAAACTGTCTCCAATAAACGGCTTACGCATACTCTATAAAGAATCTACACGATTTCTGCAGAGTCCTTTCTTTCTCGTCGAGTTAAGAAAGGCTCTG